>NC_142948.1:10500388-10513532 GCF_046866305.1 Octopus bimaculoides | reverse complement strand
ATATAAGATAATAAGAGTGAAAAATCTACAGAAGGCTTGTGTTACATGGTTAAAGTATATATTTAAATTATGTCAGAGATATGTTAGAAAAATGTTAGAAAATCTTTTTGGTATATAAACATTGTATTTTGAGAAATAACCGGTTTCGTGTTGTCGTTTCAAATTTCTCTACTTCATTGTAACGTGTTATATATATATATATATATATATATATATATATATATATATATAAGCGAGATATAGAGATACGTTTAAATATATTCACACACGCACATATATATATATATATATATATATATATATATATATATATATATATATATATATATACAGACGAACACACACATATACATATATACCTACATACATATATATTTGCATATATGTACACGTGTGTGTGTGTGTGTGTATGTGTGCGCGTGCGGGTGCGTGCGTGTGCGGGTGCGTGCGCGCGCGGGTGTATTGCATTTATGGAAACGTGCGATGTAAATTCCCGCAACAACATCTGAGAATCAGACAGACTTCTCACAATATGAATACGTGCGTTTAATTGGTTTGAAGACCATCCAGCCAGGGCATCAAATTTGAGATACTTCTCTATAATAATCTAAATCACACATAAATGATCCCGCTCAAATGAATATACCCTTGAAATGTCCATTGCAATGTTGAAATGCAGGGAGCAAGATGTAGGGTGACGTAGGAATAGAAAGAAATTTAATACAAAGGGTCTTTCTCGTTAAGTTTTGTGTGATATCATTATTCTCTAATAAAATTGTATCCTTATGGTAGGAAGCTTCTGATATATTTGATGGAATGAAAGACAAATAATACGGAAATCTAATTTTATGGACTTGTGAGTGATGCAACATAAATTGCTCTCATGTTCGATAATAATTGGAAATCATAACGTTACTCACACGTCTATTATCATCCTTAGGAAATTATGAAGGAAATCCGAAGCAGATGGTTTCTGAATATAATTTGAATGTGAAGGGAAATATATTGAATTTAAACCATGCGGAGAACCTTTATGATGTCACACGAAATGATTATAAAGTTAAATTTCTTCCGCATCTCAGACACCTTTGATGAATACCGAAACGAACATTTGCTGTGAAAAGATATGTGCAAACACTTCATTCATAAGTTCAGAGCACCTTCAATAGAATAAATTATATCAACTTCATCCCTTGCTTACAATTAATAGAGTATTTTAATTTGGGCACGAGGTCATCAATTTTGAGGGTGCGATATGCCAATTACATGGACCGTAATGCTCAATTGGTATTTATCGCATCAAACCCGAGAATATGAAACTAAATATTTATTTCGGCGGAATTTGAACTCAGAACGTAAAAGCGAACTGGCTTGCGAACGATCCTGGCGTGCGAACGATCCTGGCGTGCGAACGATCCTGGCGTGCGAACGATCCTGGCGTGCGAACGATCCTGGCGTGCGAACGATCCTGGCGTGCGAACGATCCTGGCGTGCGAACGATCCTGCCAGCTCGATGCCTTAAAAGTGGTTTCTAATTTTTGCGTAAGGCCATTTTTATTAATTTTTTTTTATTTTGCCGGTGGGGAATTCGATTACAAGGCACGAAATTTTGGAGAAGGGGTCAGTCAATTACATTGAATGCAGTGCGCCACTGCAACTTAATTTATCGACCCCGAAAGGATGAAAGGCAAAGTGGACCTCGGTGGAATTTGAACTCGGAACGAAAAGACAGATGAAATACTTCTAAGCATTTCGTCCGGTGTGCTAACGTTTCTGCCAGCTCGCCGCCTTTCCGTGGCATAATATTATTCCAGTTGTCATCCTATACAGATTAATGATACATCCTCACTACAGACAGAATAACAATGACGCCAGTATATCAAGAATAAAGAAAGCACTGAAGATTTGGTTGATATAGTCCAGCAAGCACGGTATGCTAATGTTCTACTCTTTCATCAATTCATCTATCTTTACGTCTGCACAGAATCTGTACTTTCTGACCGCCATTTATTGTCTGTGAAAAGAACTACACGCTATGTAGCGTTGACTGCAATTTCACAATAGAATGTATCGTCTTAACCTTCTTCTGTGAAATAACAAACCATCACGTGGAACTGGATACTTTCATTTTTGGTTCATGTTACGATAGAAGCGATAAAATTGAGGTAGATCAGAGAATAAACGGCAAAAATGAGCATAAATATTCAGGAGAGATAAACGTGAGAACAGACGCCAATAAAATGTTTTAAAGTGAAAGGGGGGCATTTTAGAATATTCAGAGAGTAAATTGCTTTTATAAGAAGTGGTTTTTGTACGCATCCCCGTAACCTAGCGGTTCGGACAGAAGGTCAGATAACTCTGGTAAATACGTATGAAGCTCCAAAAATATGTCGTTGGAACGAACACAAACAGCTTAAAAATTTAAAAGCATAATCATTCGTAGTGTTAACCTAAGTTGTTAAAAATCCAGATGATATTTTGAAAAAAATCACGTCAGAAATTGCGAGACACTTATTAAATTCAAATGTTATTAATAGTTGAAAGGTAAATGGTATATGGTAGAAACCACTATAGAGTGTAAACATTATTTGTAATATGTTTCTTCGTTGATGAAGGAACTGTGAATGAGGGCACTTCAATGAAAAACGCGTGAAATCATAGAAGCTATAATAAAAAGTTTGCTTCTTTAGTCAGTGTAAACTGAAGAATTTTCAGTATAAGCATTAACATGCCTCGTTACTGCGCAGAGAGGAAAACGCTTATTACTTAGAAGAGTGTGTATTTCTATATCAGTAGTGTATTTAGATATGATCTCTTCTGACATACAAGGAAAGACAGAGCTATATATGCTTTAGTGAAAATCCTCTTAAATGGCCTCAACAACTTTCTGTGCAGTTATATCGTAAATTTAAAGCATAATATAAAAAAAAAATATAAAATCGATTACATTTTGCGCATTTTACAAACGATGAGATCGAGCGCATTCAAGTAGACACAGTCATACATATTTATTTACAATTTTTATATGTACCAACTTACATAAACATTGTCATTTATTGAAAAATATCCCGTTTTACTCTAACGCTAAACCAATATGAAGTTCCCCCTTTTTAACGCTTTTCACATATAATAGAGAAAACATGAATATATCATTTGTGTATGCATGTGAATAAACGTATATATCAAATTGTGCACATCACGAATTTATCGACGTATAATTGATGCATTTTCTACGGTTTTGTTTTTGCCAATGCATCGAGTCTGCGGCTATGCTATTATATCAGCGGGGATCATAAAACCGAATGTGATTTTAATACCTTACTGATTCCTGGAATATTCAATCACCCATAAATTGCACTCTTTAATGCAATGTCACATTGACTTCTAAACACTGCAGGGTTTACTACAACGTTTTGTTCTCTGAATGTTGCTGTGTTTTGCCTAAGCAATTTCTGCGCAGTTTAGCTATTTGCTTACGATGCAAGATTATGGTCACCAAGTTATTTCACCACATGCGGAATCTATCACCTAAAACATCTCCATATCACACAGCTTTCTCTTTAAAATGAGACGAAGTTGATGATATAATCATATAGTAAACGCGCAATAAATGTTGGGGTGGGCAAGTCTGAACATTCTTTAATCTTGTATTGCTCATACATATGTTATCAAAATTGTACGAAACACAGAGTAAGGAACAATAGAATAAAGGACAGCAACGCCTCGTGTTATACCAATTTTAGTACAATACCCAAAGACGGTAACTCATGCTGATATTTTTTATATTTTTCATTGAAACCTACGTTTGCCTTGCGCACATTTCCATTCGCACTGCCATTATTTTATCCTAAAGCGTATTAGTTGCTAGAGAGGATTATAATACTCGATATATTTGACAGAACTTGCAGCTAACTCATTTTAGAATCAGAGGAAACCACAGAATACATCACACTGCAGAAAACTCATTTTAGAATCAGAGGAAACTACAGGATACATCACGCAATGTAGCCAGAAATACACTTAAAAGAAGATGATTTTCAGACGGCAAGATTGTAGTCTTAAAGGTATTTGCATTGAACTACAAAACAATAACAAACAACTTGCAAGGAGAATATTACAACAAAGAGATCACCAGTGTGTGAGCCGCTCCTTTCTCTGTTAATATACAGGGGAAGTCAATATACAGATATATATGAGCAAATATATTGATCGTTCAAATATGTACACAAATGTGTATGGGCTGGGCGTAGGTGTTTGTGTGTATGCTTACGAGAAAGGGACTGAAATCACGAATAAATATAACATATTAACCAAACCAAACAATCGATTATCTGTTATTGCTTTAACATGACGTGAGTGATTGGTTTAAATATTTTTCTTGTCCGTTGTAAAAATGGGGAAAAATCTCACCTGAAAAATAAGTAAAAAAAAAAAAGACCACGTATTTATGTAATTATTTATCGATTATTATATGTTTACTGTTTCCTGAAAGGAAAAAAAGTTTTATGTTATATTCTCACAGAAGCTATTTTTCATTTTCTTTGCTTAAGTATGTAATTATTCGATAAGTGTTGTCAGATTTACGACCACAAATACATAACCCTTCTTCGACTCAAAAGAAGCAATTCTACCATCACTAAATATCTATGTTCTCGTAATGTTCACCGGTTGAGCTGTATTTACTGCTGAAATCCGTTTTAAATCTCGGTGTCAAACTGCATATCGCTAAATGTCATTCATTCAATATATATTTTACGGAAATTATAGATGTGCTGTAAGTCAACAACTTGACAGTTCATGCTGGTTCTTATGCGCCATCAGCAGTGGGAATTTTTGTCTAATAACACACTTAAAGCACAACAGCCTGCTCCAACTAACGGATGTCATTTGCCATCATAAATTACCTTAGTGTGATCCACGTGCTCGGATAACAACAGAATTTCCTTCGCAAATGATACCCTACTGTCTTCATAATATATCGTTAGATATACTAACAAAAATAAAGAGAGGAATGGTCGTAGCTGTTATTTGCTGTAGAGAATGGTTTGCCTCTCTCCCTGTGAAAAAAATGGTCTTTATATTTTGCTACGAACGGAAATCACATATGTTGCAAGTGTTCGCATCTTTGATAATGATAATAAGGCATAAAATATTGCCAACGTTTTATAAGCAACACATACCTCTTCCTTCGAAAAAATGGATTCTAGCTTGAATTGATTTTAACTCTCTAAAGATAAGTATGCGCATGAGACAATTACCGCTACTATTCGGTTATATATTTGAACGTAGATGGACTCACTGATCGTTACCTAATAATTAAGTAATCGATCTTTTTTTTTATATCAATCTTATTCATTTATCTCTTCTTCATTTGCTCTCTTGCGGTTGTTTTATTTCCTCTCCCATTTACTCTCTCAAAACTTCTCTTGATAAAGTCGAGATCACTAAATCCGAAATCATCGCGCTGAGTCTTACCACACACAAAAGCATCGATCTAACTAGAAAAATTCAGTGTGACAGCCATCTAACCTTAGGAATGGCGTCTTTGGAAACCTAAAACGAGCATGAGTTATACTTTTGAGAATGGATCAATACACCCATATTTCGAATACTAGTGTTTAGGTATTATATGTATCCTCTTCTCTTTAACAACCAATATCAATCTTAATGTAACATTTCTAAACAAGAGCAAAACTCCGCCAACGCAAAACTGACGTCGTCTAACGATTAACCAGAAATGATTTTTAAAATGAGAATATCTGAAATAACCTAGACTGCTCTCACAAACGAGAATACTCACAATGAAACCGACCGCTCTAAATACTAATTAAATAAAAACACGGAAGAATAATCCAGAATACTTTTCGGTACGTGCTCAATCCAAAAATCTTATCAGTTAGGTCCAGTCACAACCTCCCTCAATGTTTCATCCGAATCCATCCAGCGGTTCTTGAGATATGTTGTCCACAGACAAAGAAACAAACAAACACAATTGAAAACAATACCTCTGAGTTTCCTAAGGCTGGGGTAAAAAGTAGTGATATATGAATCATTATATTTGCTCTAAAACCTTGATGTGTTACAATCGGATCCAAGTTTCTGCTTACGAATATCCAGCATAATACAATTAAGCGAAATGATTATATAAATTACAAAGACATTCGAGTGTGCTCTAGCATATACCAGATAAGTTGTTGTTTTTTTTTAAGTATAACTATGAAACGTTACTTTCATAGGTAATACGACGTACGTTTTTCCATGAATGGAATATATTGTATACATAGAATAATTGTAAATTAACTTTTGTCAAATACTTACAAAGGATGATGAAATGTATACGATTATTTACAAGAAAAAGTATGTCTTATCTTATAACAACGTTGAATATAAAATGTTTCTCCTTCACGTATTTACAATAAATATATTATTATATTTCAAAATTTTTATCATAATACTCGCAATCAATGCTTTGGAAACGTAAACATATGTATATTTTGCACCATACCAACTGTACATATACGAGATTTAACTCTTTCTCTCTCTCTCCTCTTGTTTCTCTTTCACAATATATCAATTAATCTATTTATTTATTTATCTATCTATCTACTTATCTCTCTCCTTCTTTCTCTCTGTATATATATTGTTTTGACAAAATATTAATGCGTAAGAAATAATCAGCATGGAAATTAGGTGGGCGCGTCCTTTATGAGAATGCGCAAAACTTTTCGTGTCTGTAGGTTGCGCTATTCGCCCACAGTCATGCATTGAGTACAGACCTGGAGAGAGTGCTGTGCGATTTCTTTCCTTTTTGAATGAAGATGATCGACAGCAATGTGTTTGCATGGTCAGGCTACCGAGAGGATTCAGAAGGCCTTTGGGGATGATGCTATGGTGAAAACGCAAATAAAAGTGTGGACAGTGCGCCACGTTGTGGCAGACCATCGACTAGTGCAAACGACGAAATGATAGCAAATGTTTTAGGAATATTCTAGGAAGACCGGCGTGTGATTATTGAGGAGATGGTTGCCGAAGTTGGAATCAGCCAGGGTTAGTTCTGTCAGTTCAGTTCATTCCTCCCAAGTCAACCAAATATTTCTCATCAAGCAAAACACGGCACTTGTTCGTAAGGCTCCCTACTTCCTAGACTTTGATCCTTGTGACTTTTGGCTATTATGAAAGCGAAAAACACAAACACTCACATTGTGAAAATTTGAATGAAGAAAGGGCATTAAGCAAAATTCGACGGCACACATCTACAGCATCATCAAAACTGATTTCCAGAAATGTTTCCAGCAGTAGCAGGAACGCTGGCAGAATTGTGTAGATTACCGAAGCGAATACCGTGAAGGAGACTGAATCAAACTGGTAATATTTTTTTTAATATTACTTGCTTTGTGGCCAAAGGACGGATAGCATTTGAGTACACCAGGTATATCTACCAAATCTTTCCCAAGTTATCCATTTACGAAAACTGTTATTTCTTTCTAAACTTGCGTTGATGGGGGTCTGGTTTTCTGTATTTGTTGTCCATTGACTATGTAGTTTTACCATCCTTATTATCTCCTTGCCACCACTCGTCCATGTTAGCTTTTCTGTCTACGTGTCTGTCTTTTACTACATCTTCTCATCCCTCTGCATAATTTAAAGCCTGATCTGTGAATACACCAACATATCGATATTTATATCGACATGTACTGTGCAGAGCTGCTGAGACATGTGCTCAAGATAAAAGCAGTAGATAATGTGACATACGTTTGCAAATTTAAAAGTCGTAGAAAGTTTAAATACATATAGAGAAGCAGCCTGAAGTTACCAATAACAAGAAAGTTTAGCTGTAATATGCTAATTTCAATCAGGATATGAATCAAAATTATTTAATAGTTTACATAAAATTTCAGAAAGTAGGTACTAGCCGTTACGAAAGAAATATGAAATTAATTTTAATATTTTTCGTAGGGTGGGGATTAAATTTAGAAGATGCAATAGCAGAAACGAAGTAGTAATTTTCTGAATGAGAGTAGCTACTGTTGTTTAAATATTCTTAAATTCATCCAGTGTTTGTGATATGATTCAGAAAATGAAGTTTCTAAGAAGTTGCGACACAAGATATTATAGGTTGGCATAAATCGAAATTAAGACATTTAAATGCGAATATCGATTTATTTGGGTAGCTTCACATGAAGGAGAAGAACGTTATTCGTTGCAATTTTAATTCACATATGAAGTTTTATGTACAAGATGATTGCAGATATTTATTTGTAAGGACACAAGTACTCAAATGTGACATTTACAAGTAAATAATTATCTTTAAGTTCAAGGGAAACATAAGCGAATAATTTATTCATACTAGTTTTATTATATCATATATGTAATGATGTTCTCATTATGCATCTAAGTATATTCTACTATTAGTATGTTTATAATGCGGCTGCTGATAACTTCTGTTAAATTCTACAAATAATTAAAGAGCTTCATAGAATACGATTTCAGTTGGCAGGAGGAATATGTTAAGGAACATCAATATTATAAGACACATTTTCTGAACTTTAACACACTCTCTTCAGGTTTAGTTCACTAATTCTGCAAAAGAAATGTGATGATAAAACGCGCCGTTTTGCATGAAGATTATTTGGCACAGCTGAGTAGAAATACGAGTCGTTTTGGTGGCAGTGTGGTTCGCAGTGTATCTAAACACACACACAGGTACACATGCACGCACAAACAAAATTTGCGCAAATGGATGGAGAATAAAGCAAAGAGAGTGTGTGGGTGGGGACCTTAGGATTTGATGTGCCAGAGTTTGATATGCCGTTAAGCATTTGTTTTGGCCTGCATGCTTATGTTCTCTTAGGGAAATAAATATTATTATTATTATTACAATTAATTCAAACAGAGAACTGGTAGTTTAGTTAGAACGTTGGGCATACTGTTTCTCATTATTTCTTCACGATTTTCATTGTTCAAATTTCGCCGGGGTCGACAATGCTTTTCACCTCTTAGGGGTATATGAGAGAAACATTGGTCAAATAGTGAGGTCGATGTTTTCGGTTAGCCCTCTTCCCTAAAATTACTTGCTTTGTGCGAATGATTCAGAGAAGTATTATTCCAATTATTACAAGGCGGCGAGCTGGTAGAATCGTTAGAGCACCGGTGGAAAGGTTTAGCGGTATTTCCCCCATCTTCAGGTTCTGTGTTCAAATTCATCCCTTCGGATATGATTAAATAAGCACCAGATGAGTACTGGGGTCGATCTAATCGACTAGTCCCCTCCCGCAAAATTTCAGCCCTTCTGCCTTTAGTAGAAAAGATCATCATGATTAAAACTACAGTAAACACTCACTTGAAAGATCAGTTGGGAATATACACTTGTCAAAATAAGTAATATGATGAAATACAGAATACGTGTAATCATTTTAATTCAATTTTATCAAGTTTCCTCGTATTTATACAAAGTGTTGAAATGAACACCAATTTCCGAAAGAGAGAATATATTATAAGCTCAAAGTGAAACTATATAAATGATATTTCTCACCTGTATATTTGTAACATATATATGTTGTTATCTTTTGTATAGTTTATCAGTATAATCGCAATTTACTCCAACAAAATCTCGTCTCTGGAAAATTACAGGAAATATAAAATGATTATTTTTTTCCGAATATTATACAAATATGTTGCGGTGCAGCTGACTAACGTCATGCCTTTCTCTCTCTAAATCTATCTATTTATAGATCTATCTATCTTTCACTCAGCCTCCATATATTTGCGAAGAAGGGTTGCACGTGACTTAGTGATCAGGTTGTTGCACTCTTCAGCATAACAGTTTGATATCGGTGCCTTGCCCGGGCGACACGTAGCATTCTTGAGCAAAACACTTCATTCCACTTTGATCCAATCCAATCAGCTGGTCAAATGATAACAATGGCAATTTTCTTTTAATTGTGACTCTATATCATCAGGAGGAGTTACCTCAACCTTTTCTATATTAACCAAAATGAAGTAGATTGACAAAATTATTTTTTGAACCAGTTGAAGACAAACAAGATGTCGAAATATCGTTCACTAGATAACAATGGAACTCTTCTTTTAATTTTGACTTATCATCATCATCATCATCATTATTGTTATTATTATTATGGTGCCTGATTTATTCTCACATTGCTGGAAAATATGAAACTGGAAACAAGGCAGAACTTCTTTATCCTATTTTTCCTCACCATAAAGAAGTTTTAGTCATGCAAAAATATTATTTGTCTAAATATTTGAGAATTTTTCAGTAATTATTGAAATTTTAATTTTTACACAAAGCTATATAATAAGAAAGATCTTAATAGCGAAAGAAATAGCATCGTGATTTCAGTTCTGAGACTGGATGATCTTTGTCTTCTAGAACAAATCGTTTCATTTTGCGTTGCTACATTCCACGCAGTTGCAAATGGATAATCCTACAGAACTGTGTATTCATTTATAAAGGGAATGTCCAGAAACCAGCCTAGCCAGCGCCGTTGCTTGACTTGAAAATAATAATAATACGAGGAGACGCATTCTGACAAGCGGCGTTTAGTAAAATTCGAAAGTTTCGCCGATACAGTGGCAATCATTCTGCAGTGCATAAATTATAATAATTTTTTTTTTCACCTTTGTTATATAGTTTGTATAAGCTGCACCCAATAATCAACTAGATGCATCAAAGAACAACACGTTTTTGCATCTAAAGATACAAACAGTTGAGAGGTACTTGCAAATGGAACACTTGAAGTTCATCTGGCAATAAATTATTAAATTTCCAACTGAATCTCAGTCACTGCATAATCTCATTCTAATTTCTATGATTTTTTTTTTTATTTCGGTTGACGAACTTGTATTTATCCTGTAGTCATCAATCTCAAAACTAAATATCCACTCTAGAAAGTATTCAACATAATATCGTTAACTGTTGATTTAAATCTACATGAAGCAGATTTTTCTATTGAAATTTTCATATACACCAAACAGGCACAATTGGAATTAGAGAGAAAGTCCTAACAAACAAAATTTGAATGCCAAACATAGACGTTAATCTGAACAATTCACAAGGCAAAACAAAAGAACTTTTGAATGTATAAGAAACAGAGTATAACCTAAACTTCTTTGATATTTCAATACTTTGAATAAGAAACTGGAATTGAGAGAAGGCAATATAGAGAGATTCAGAACAATTCATCATACTGTCCTTTTATAATGACATATTCAAACAATCAAGATGTAAATAGGAAGAAAAAATTTCGTCCTGGTTTATATATATTTAAGTAGCGTGCACTAGTGGATTTATTCAGTAGTGATGATAGTATGTGGCAAATATTAATGTATTTCATATGTAGGTCAAGTATCCGCTGCTGTTTCTGTTGATATAGGTCAATGGTGATCTTTCGAAAAGAATAGATATCATGATTTATGCGAGATATCGTTCTTTTGATCAAGTGCACTGTATCTGACAGCACATATCTATCTATCTATCTGACTAAATCAACTGACCAGCTATTTTTCTCTCTATCTGGTGAATCATCGATTGATCTGCGGTTTTTACTCACATGAGTAAAATGTCAAATGCATTTCATTCCCTCTCTCATTCCTGTTTCTGTTTATACAAGAAGTTGGATCTGAGAATAATTGTCAAAATGTAAAATATGCAAATATGCAAGTAGATATTCTTATAAGCAGGAAACCTAAGCTTAGAATCTAATCTGATAGCCGAAAATGGGAATTCTCAACAACAGGCTGGTAGGTCACTCAGTTTCTTTCCTTCGCTCACGTTCATAAATCACATTTTGATCGACCACTACCATACATAGACTCAGGCGTAGCTGCGTGGTGAGAATCTTGCTTCCCAACTCTATGCGTGGCATATTAGGGCAAGTGTATTCTACTATAGCCTCCGGCATACCAATGCGTTGTAAGTAGATTTCGAAGACGGAAATTGAAAGTAGTTCATCGTAGACTATGTGAGTGTGTGTGTATGTATGTGTATGTGTGTACGTGGGTGTATGTGTGTGTCTTTGTATCTGTGTCTGTGTGTCTGTCCCACCAGCATGGCTGCCACCAAATAATTGCAACATGTGAAAGGATAAAAGTATAAAAGAATAAATTTTTTGGCATAAATGTATTTTTAAAAACCTCAAATTTCCTCAAATTTCGGTTATTCATCGATTGCATCTTGTTAGGTTTTGTTTTGAATGGGTTTGCAAGATTGTTTATGTGAATTTGTGCGTTGAAACTATTGTTTTTGTGTCTGGGGAAAGCCATACTAACTTAATGTGTAACACGCTCAACAGTTCAATTTTCAATAAGAAAAATATAAATAACAAATGAGTGGAAATTGAACAGGTGAGTTTGTTAATCATTAAGACATTATGACTATCCCCAGACATTACAAAATTATAATATACACCATACAATAATACCGTGTATTATAGAATATTGTCTAATAGCATGGTGATTAATTTGTTAGTAAAATATCACAAATGGAACGAGGCTAATTAAGAGAAGGACAGTTGGACAATATGAGAGATTACAACGGATAAATAGGGGACAAAACAAACACACGCTCTCGCAAAAATGGACAGTGATTTGTGGACAGAGAATTATGAACAGTGAACTCTACGTTGAACACACGAAGAGGAATAGAAGGAGACTGATGTGTCGGGTGATCCCTTTATGAAATTAGAGTAAGATCGAAATAAGCAAGAAGTAAGTTTCAAGAAGAGAAACTATAAATTTTAAATCACGTCTATTGCTGCTTAGCAATTTCCGAGGAAGAAGACCTATTCTATCCACCCTGAAAGGTATAAAAGGAACAGTGGACCCCGGGGGGGATTTTGAACTGAGCTCGTAAACATCGACGAAATGCCGCTAAGCACTATGTCCAACGAGCTAACAATTCTACGAGCTTGCAAACTTAATCGTGTATCAATATTTAAAAAAGAAACAATTTACACAGGAACGTCCACCTGAGACGTTATTAATAGTGCCTTTGTCTCAGACCATATTTGGGAAGGTCGAAGTTCAGTACGCCGAGGTAAATTTGGCATTTCATACCTTCGAGGCCAATCATGTAACTTCAAGATGAGCACAGGTGTCGACATAATTCTTCTCCCAAAATGACACG
>NC_142948.1:10472888-10495388 GCF_046866305.1 Octopus bimaculoides | reverse complement strand
TTGCATAGAGCTAAGGAATGGCATGTAAGGGCAAAAAATTCATAAGAAAAGATGATGTGATGCCAAAGAAAAAAATGAAATGGGAACTCATGTATTTTCTTATCCTACAATTGCCGTTGCTTCTGAAAGAAGAGGTAATAGTGACATCCCTATATATGTATATTCATCTATCAAACTATATATATATATATATATATATATATATATACAAGAATACATATATACATATATACAAGAATACATATATATATATATATATATATATATATATATATATATATATATACAAGAATACATATATACATATATATATATATATATATATATATATATATATATATATATATATATATATATTCATCTATCAAACTATATATATATATATATATATATATATATAT
This sequence comes from Octopus bimaculoides, assembly GCF_046866305.1. Classification (NCBI taxonomy): domain Eukaryota; kingdom Metazoa; phylum Mollusca; class Cephalopoda; order Octopoda; family Octopodidae; genus Octopus; species Octopus bimaculoides. Next base: position 10,494,987 of record NC_142948.1, on the reverse strand, counting down.
ATTCATCTATCAAACTATATATATATAAATATATATATATATATATATTCATCTATCAAACTATATATATATATATATATATATTCATCTATCAAACTATATATATATATATATATATATATATATATATATCATGTGTACGGGTGATTTCCTCAGTGTATGTAAGGTAAGATGGAATGAATAAGTGATAAGTTTATAGTCTCCAGAAGCAAAATCCGCATTATATTACAATGAAATGGAAGATGTCTTAATAGTATCAGTTTACAAAAGATGTAGACAGATTTACTTTAACAAGATCTACCTCAACATGCCTTACACAATGACACATATGAAAATTATTGTTCTATATCGAATAACGGATTATGACTATTATAAATACTACCTCGGAAACAAATCTGATAATTCTCACACACACGCACAATCGCACACATCTTCACACACACTGCTTCATGCAGGTACATTCACACTTGTATACATCCGAACATATACATAGAAGCGTGATCTTAATAAGATATGCATATAAGAATTTGTGTGGGTGTGTATGTGTGTACGTGCGTCTCAGTGTGTGTTCATATGTCTATGCGAAACTATACAGACACATATATATATATATTAGCGTGTGTATAAGTTCAAATTTATATACCTGTACATATATGTTTCTGTCTGCGTATTTATCTATCCATCAATCTCTAATTCTTTAATATTTGTGTTTTCATATGTATATGTGCGTGTTTATATATACACATGAGTTGAGGCGCAATGGCGCAGTGGTTCTAGCAGCGGACTCGTGTTCGTAGGATCGCGGTTTCGATTCCCAGACCGGGCGTTGTGAGTATTTATTGAGTGAAAACACCTAAAAAGCTCCACGAGGCTCTGGCAGGCGTGGTCGGCGAACCCTGCTTTACTCTTTCACCACAACTTTCTCTCACTCTTTCATACTGTTTCTCTTGTACCTGTATTTCGAAGGGCCACCCTTGTCACACTCTGTGTCACGCTGAATCGCCTTCAAGGGTACACGTGTCTGTCGAGTGCTCAGCCACGGGCACGTTAATTTCACGAGCAGTCTTTTCCGTTGATCGGATCAACCGAAACCTCATCGTCGTAACCGACGGAGTGCCACAACGATATAAATCTACGTTTGTATGTATGCACGTGTATATACATTTGTTATTATTATTATCACTATTATTAGTAGTAGTAATAGTAGTAGTATTAGTAGTAGCAACAGCAGCAGCAATAGTAGTAGTAGTAGTAATAATAGTAATAGTAATAGTAGTAGTAGTAGTAATAGTAGTATTATTTGTAGTAGTAATTGTTGTATTCGAAGTAGTTTAACGAATGATTTGCGTAATATATTTTACGCTGTGCTCTTTCAACAAATGAGTTGCGACATCACTGCTGCCAAGTTGTATCGGCCTTTGCCTTTTCCTTGTCAGGGCTTTCTGTGCGGGAGACTCAAAAGAAGACATAACTAGCAACAGAGTTATATAAAAAGAAATTAAAAGTAATTAAAATCTGGCCTAAGCGACATTTGAACTCAAAACTGAGGAGCTTAGAAGAAGGAATTTGCTTCGCTGTTTTATCTCACTCGTAATGCAGTTCACAAATTTGCCACGTATCATAGTCTGGAATACAGGTAAATATGTAGTATGGCTACTGTTACAAGTCATAAGGTCGATATGAGTAACTTTTAGGCTACTAATAAACAGTAAAAGCTCGGAAGACTATCTTTCTTCGCATAACAAGCCGAAAACTTCTAACTAGCCTATATAGATATGATCCGAGACGTTGAAGTGTAGCACACATATTGATCAAATTTTGACAGTGCACTATTAGGAAGTATGTTACTTGAATGTGTCTGGAGTTTTAGAGTGGGTGAGCTGAATTTGATGCATTACAGGAAGGGGAGTATCTCAACAAGGTCATGCTTCGGTGATCTAAGATATGGGGAAAAAAATCTTGAACAGCACATCAATCGATTGATCAATCAAATATTCAATAAATATCAAAATTAACCATCAATAATAACGAAAAGGGTTTAGCTGTGAGTATGCATACATACATAGAAATGAATATGTATGTTAATATATAATACATATGTATGTATATATATATATGTGTGCGTGTGTGGGTGTATGTGTGTGTGGGTGTATTTATATGTACATATATATATATATATATATATGTGAGTGTAAGTAAGTAGCTATCTATATATATAGAAATATTTTTATGTTTGTATTTATATATATATATATATATATATATATATATATATATATATATATATATATATAATACAAAGAATATATATACATGTATACACACATATATGTACATACTTACATCTACATGTGTATATACATGCATATCAGGGTACAGGACGTTAGAACAATAAACTACAGACAACGGAACGAACACATAGGAAAACGGAAAGCCCCTTGGAATATCCCTTCATCAGCTGTCTCTATTCTATCTAGACGTTTCGAAGACCAGACAGGACGTACTCTAGAATAGTCTCTTCCTGAGTAGTGGATCAACCAACTACACAGAGGATTCCAAGGTGGCAAACACAAACCAAGACAGGAAAAAATGGACAGTGAAAACAACATTCAAAAGCCGTACGGCCAAACGCAAATCTGAGGTAGAACGCTAGTAGTTCGTCTTGCCTTCACAGCGGCTGGAGTGGAAAGAAAGTTGACCACAGGTCACACGAGAGCAGAGAGGATGGTGGAGGGAGGAAATGGAACAAGGAGGAAGGGACAGAAGCAGTGAAGTAGAGGCCAGGACAGAAGGGTAGATAGGAAGATAGAGGAATACAGATAGATAAATAGATAGAGAGGATGGTGGAGGGAGGAAGTGGAACAAGGAGGAAGGGACAGAAGGGTATAGCAGTGAAGTAGAGGCCAGGACAGAGGTATAGATAGAAAGATGGGGGAAGACAGATAGATAAATGGATAGAAAGATAGATAGATAGATAGACAGATAGATAGATAGATAGATAGAAAGATAGTCACGTCAGAATAATAGTAGACTTACTTGTAAAATAGGACGTGTGCGTTCAATAATGTAATAATACAAAGAATATATATACATGTATACACACATATATGTACATACTTACATCTACATGTGTATATACATGCATATCAGGGTACAGGACGTTAGAACAATAAACTACAGACAACGGAACGAACACATAGGAAAACGGAAAGCCCCTTGGAATATCCCTTCATCAGCTGTCTCTATTCTATCTAGACGTTTCGAAGACCAGATATATATACAGGCACATACACACACATACACAAGTATACACGCCTGGACAGGAATGGGTATGCAGATATATGCTGTCATCAAACACCTAATAACACGAATATTTGAATAGTTGAATGCGTGTGTATACATATTCATATTTTTGTCTGATATCTTTTGTTACAATTCTATTGATTGTATTTATGTCTAAGTGTATAATAGATTTGTGTTATATCTAACGTTCTGGTTTAGACGATATTTCCTCAAATATGTATGGAAGGACACATACGCAATCAATTGCGTGAGCGCACTTAGGCTGGCATGTGTATGCCTGAAGAAATGATTGTTTATATACCAGAGAGTCGTACAGGATAGTTATGTGATTGTATGCACATCTATGTATCTAGCTATCTGTCTATGTGTGTGTGTGTGTATATATATATATATATATATATATATATATATATATATATATATATATATATATATATGTATAATTTTAATAGCCAATAAACACCACTACGCACGGATCGATTTTCTCATTCTACGTACGAGCAGGAGATGAACATTTCCTCGATTTCCGTAACAGAAAATGCAGAAGGATCAGTTAGAGATGCTTCTATTCGACTTATTCTGCTCTCAGATTGACTCGCTTATTCATTTATTACAGGTGTCCTTCAGTTTTTCTAAGTCTTGTAAAAGTACTAGGAAGATTGAGACTCCAACCAGGCCTTTCGCTGATCAATTAAATACAGGAAAATTCCAGTATTTCACCTCTTATGTTTATCTACACATATATACATACTTATATATATATATATATATATATATATATATATATATATATGTGTGTGTGTGTGTGTGTGTACATATTTAAACGAGTTTACGTTGATTCACTCAACATAACTTTATGAGCGTGTGCATCTGAATATAGATATGCGTTTAGGCGAATATATATTCAACTATAGAGCAATTTACGCGTAGACATCAATGCATATTTATTTCGTCTGTATAATGATATCTATTTCAGTCTATATCGAATTATCAATAATTATTGAACTATCATGTACCTTTAATACATATTTACACACACGCATTACGTACGCAGACGGGCACATACACACATAACCATATACATTATTTATATATATATATATATATATATATATATATATATATATATAGATGCCTTTGTATATATGCTTATACATATATGTTTAAATATCTATGTATATATACATATATATATATATGTATGTATATACATATGCATATATATATATATATAGGTTTATGTATACATAGATATTAACTGTGTGCATTGTATCTACTATATTCAGTGGAACTATAGAAGGTTAGCAGTTTCAAATTATTAGACTTTTGTGTTCAGAACAGTTGTCTTCTTTAAAAGAATCGCTTATGATGACACTGACTGCAGACATCAAAGTGATTTTATGTTAACAATTCTAAATATATTCTTCTACAATTTTTGTTTTTTCTCTCTGAAATGGACTTAAACATTCGGTACACACTCATATGTACAACCACATATGCAAGCAAGCAAATACAAAAATGAATATATATATATATATATATATATATATATATATATATATATATGAAAATGAATGCGTATATTAATAAATAGATCTATACATATAAGAGTGCAAACGCTTTTATGTATGTATATATTTATTTATACCCTATATACACGCAAACACACACACACACACACATATATATATATATATATATACACCCACATGTATGTATAGACGTGCATATACGCAGTTACATGTACAAATACATATGCTTTAAGTAGATCAATATGTATTACCTCAAGTGTAATATATTCACATACACACATATCTATCTCTATGTGTATGAATGTATATATATATATACACACATATATGTATATACACATACACGTATGTATACATATATAAATACATATATAGTCACACGCAAGTATTCGCACACACAGACAGAAACACACACTCAATCACAAATTTATACGCAAATATATATAGAGACTTATATTTAAGTACGTATGTAGAATTTTTTATATGTATATTTAGATTCGCATCGTCTTTTTCTGTGTGCGTATGTCTAAGTTATGCATTCAGCCTGTTGTTATTTGCACGTAGCATTGCATATGTATGTATATTTATCATTAAATCTTCTCTCTAAGTTTCTATATTAATATAAATATTATTACTTAGTTTACCAATATTGTGCAAATACAGACTTACACTTCGATATATATATATATATATATATATATATATATATATATATATATATATACATACATATATATATATATACACATTTATACGTATGTACATACATATATGTTTATATGGATGTATATGTATATATATGAACGTATGTGCGCATATATATATATATATATATATATATATATATATATATATATATATATGTGTGTGTGTGTGTGTGTGTGTGTGTGTTTATACATATATGTTTAAATATCTAGGTGTATATGAATAATATATATATATAAATATATTTATATATATATATATATCAATCTATCGATAGACACACATGCATATACTTCTCAATTTATCAAACGCTTTATTCCACTTTGGAGAATTTCTTTCAGCAAATAGATGATAGTAAATAAATCATATTTTAACATTTCCCAAAAAATAATTACCTCATATTGATTTTTAGTTTTACTTCAAAATATCAATAATTCACTTTGATGTGGAAGTGCGAAAAACAATAATTTTAACCAATCTATTACCCACCCTATATCACCAGTACTCTTCCTCCTGATTATGTTACCATCCCTATGTTTTCTGTTTTAATTCATTGATTAAAACGGACAATTCTTTGAATATTAATTCCAAAATATGCCAAATTCTTGCTATATAGAAATATTCAAATTTTTTCGGATCATTAACCTCGTCTAATGTTCCTGAGACGCACAGACCAGCGCGCCATTAGTATATATCTAAAAGCTATGTTTTCATGTAGATTATCGATGTGAAGAATCTTCGGTTTTAGAATATCACCTATTCACAATTTTGCTTCCTACTAAAGCTTTTCGACATCTATTCAATCCGTGACCGGAATGTGTTATTATTTTTTTTTCCCATTAATATTCCTTTAATATGGGACAGCTGCATTAAAATGTAAGGAACAAGTAAATTGGGAATTATTGCTAACCTGTTATGTTTTTATGCACTCATGCTTAATATGTTCAAATTTTGCAACATATTTAGAAACCCCATATTTTCTGTCAGAATTCGTATTTCTGTTTAGCTGTATGCTCCTCAACCTCTGAATTGGTACCTTTAAATACATCAGATCAGAATATATGTTTTTTGTTTCGTATACGCCCACGCATGTTGCACATAAACAATTACACAAGTACACCAAAAGTGGACAAGTATAAAACTGACAAATTTTGAAGATATTATCTGCAGACAAACATGTTTAAAATACGAGCAAATTACGTCCAACATATTTCTCGCGGTCTGGCCAGGTGATGTAGTGTATCTATATATCAATTTTACAATTTCCATATTATAAGTAAGGATGTATTATGTATATATATATATATATATATATATATATATATATATATATATATATATATATATATATAGTTCCAGGTTACAAGAAACAATAAACTAAGTGAATTGAAGGAACAGCAAGCAAGTGTATTATATATATATATATATATATATATATATATATATATATATGTATACACACACACACACACACGTACATAAATATATATTTAATATCCGACATATATTTCTACCTTTATTTTTATTCTCGTATTTCCCTACATACTTCCCCCATCCATCCTTTTCCAGAATAACTCTTTATATTGGACTCTACTATTTGTCTCCAGTTAAGTCTCTCATATTGTCTTTTATGAAGGGATATCCCTAATATCCCAGAAACAGCTGTAAGACTACCTTTCTCTTTATAAATGTCCTACAAATTCTACACAGCCTTGGTATGTTGTCTCATTTTATTTAACACAGATACACACACACACACACACACACACACACACACTCTCACACACAGTATATATATATTGATAGATAAGAGAGATATAAATATAGATACATACATACAAATATATATATTTGTATGTATATATATATATATATATGTATATACAGAGAGAGGGGGAAGGGAGAGTGAGGAAATTTAATGTAATATATATATATATATATATATATACTTATTTACATAAACATGCGTGTGCGTTTCTATACGTTTGTGTATATGTACGGAGGTATGTTTATTCAAATCCTACGGCACAACTCTCTCGGAAACGATGCAGAATTAAAGGACCCGTATTAAAGTCAATGCCACTTTCAGTTGCAAAACATCATTTGATTGTACATAAATGTTGTGAAAATGAATACTTCACTTAAAATTTCTAACGTAAGCTTGAGTTCACCTAGTTGCAATCTATAAAAAATACTATAATTTATCAATTAAGCATACGACTTAATTTATTTGAAATACCAATGCAGAAAAATTATGAAGAAGAAGAATAGTGGGTGATATACTCTGGCTGGCAACTGCGAAAACATTTGCAAAACAATAAACCTGGTGGTATTACGAAAGTTTTTTTTCCTTAATTCTTTCTTTTTTCTTTTAGTAAAATTATATATTTTGTACAATGAAGAAAATAAAAGTAATAATTTTTTTCGTATATGTAGGTTTCGAGTCTAGTATTCTAAATAAGTAGTACATATATCTCTAGTCTATACAAAAGACTACCAGTTATACAACTATATACATATAGTTGATTGACCGTTGACTGAACACTATTCAATTTTTTTTCTCCGTATTTTTCTCCTTGTCTCCGTATTCTTTCTGTTGAAGAGCGTAGCTCGAAACGTCAAAGACTTTCCGTATTCCCGAGCGTCATACTAATATATCCTTTTGTTATTTACACCAACTGTCCTCGTCTGTTGTTATTATTTGTATATTCTCCCATATATACATGTACATCTAGCCCTTTCATATTTTCCTATACACACCAATTCTATATTTTTACATGTAATTTATTGAGGCCGATGTTTCCTAAATTGAAATGATGAATTGCGTTTACATTCACTCTTATACTCCATTGCCCTTAGACGAAATCAATTTTAAAGATATCAACTAAAATTCTAAGACGCATAACCGTTTTCGGTGCTCCAACTCCTTAATGTTAATACCTTTTCGCAGGTTGAAGAGATTTGGTTTCACCTTTTACTTCATACGAGCGCTTGATGATGCTTTGCCGGTGGATGTCTCAACATCAATAAATCAGCATATTTCGCTTGGAGGCCGTTTAATATCCTTCATTATTCACTGATTTTTTTTTTTCTTTTTTCATGTAGTTAATACGTTATATTACAATGTCTGTCACATCATTATGCTATATGCCCAGACATTGAGTCGTTGAATACACATAGGGAAACATTATTTGGAAATTGTGAATAACTTACAAAATATTTCTTGATCAAATAAACACGTTCTATTTCCGTGTATACCATAGGTGATGCGTTGTCTGTAAATTCTGTGCAAGGATTTTATATATATAGGATTCGAAAATATTTATTTTTGATTTGAATTTTAAAAAAAAAACCCAAGAAAACTGCGGGATTCCTATAGCTTGTTGGGTACCTAATTATTTTTTATTGTAACAATATTTCCTCGTATATCTTTTGAAGTCTGCTATTATCTCACGGGCGAAAAGAACGAGTGAAACATCTATCATATTTGGTTTCTCTTCTAAAAGCTGCGATAAATTCTATCAAACACGAATCTGGAGGCTTGTTTAGTTTGGGATTCGTGGATATACTAAGTTATGTCATTCAAACGAACATAACTCCTATCCATGATTAACTGATATTCTCGAACAACCTGACATTTTCTGGTGTTGCATTTCGTACAAAAGCAATTATCTAGAAAATCGCCTTCATCGCAGCGTTTCAATTTATTTTCAGTTTACTAACACACTACCCTAACTGGTTGCATTATCAAGTACGTCTTATGATAAGACTTTCGAAAAGATATAGATGTGTGACTAAATCTCTTAAACGTTATTATCAAAACTCATCCTACGTCAAAGCAAAGCATCTCTCTCAGTAAGTGTATGTTTGGTGATGTAGTCTTGTTCTAGAATATTGCTTTCTTTTTAGTAAGTCCAACCAATTTACAGACCTGACTCAATATCATTCACCAAATAAAGAACGGTTATCTATAACGAAAGGGGTTTTCGAATACTGGATTATAATTAAAAATTATAAAAAACTAGGCGTAGGTGTGGCTTTGTGGTTTGAAGCTTGCTTCCTAACTACATGGCCTCGGGTTCAGACCCTCTGCGCAGCACCTTGTCAAGTGTTTTCTACCATAGCTTCGGATCGACCATATTAATTTGAGTGAATTTGGTAGACGGAAACTAAAAGAGGACCGGCGTAAATACAGATTTGTGTGTGCCTTACAACCGGTGTTGGTATGTTTACGGCCCCGTAACTTACCGCTTCGACAAAAGAGTGCTATATATTATGTACCCGGTTTCAAAATGAAGTAAATATTGGAGTCAATTCTTTCAGCTAACAATTCCACAGGACAGATCCCCAGCACTGAAATAATTGAATGACTGAAACAAATGAAAGATAAAGAACCACACCTTGTATGTTATGTAATATGTAGTCATAATAAAAGCGGAACTGACATCTTGGATCTTTTTTAAAACGGGGGCCACATTTTTCATTTTTCATTAACGAAACACTTTGAAACTTGGAACACTGGTAGAATGTGTCATATAAAACATATTTTTCTCTTAGTCTTCTTTAAAAAAAAAAGAAATCATTAAGTTATTCCATGTTAAAATTGTCGTATTTCTGTAATTTCAACCAATCACTGACGTCCATTCAGCCGATATACATTAAGTGTCGACTACATAAACAAACGATTCTGAAACAATTCTATCGGTGATAGGGTTAGGGTTAGGGTAAAACAGCAAATTTAAAAAGAAAAAAGCAAAACGAAGCTATGGAAATTAAATACGCTTTACACCACTTAATCAGCCAAAGGAGTAAATGTAAACAACTGAATACTTGTCAGTGATTGGTTGAAATTATCGAAATAAGACAATTTTTTACATGAAATAAATTCGAATGCAAAAATATTTTTCTGTTCTATAACACAAAATAGATAAGTATACGAAGTTTGAAAGTCTTTCGGTACCAAAAACACTACGTAAAACATTAATGAAAAATGTGGCCCCCGTTTTAAAAAAGATCCGACATCTTTACTTAATATATATTCAAAGTTGTGGTTATGTATTTAAGCCTTATAACATTTCGGAATACACCATGAATTTTACTGCTGTGTTTTTTTCTCCTGGCTTGAATAGTTTCTGTCCTCAAAATGCATTGTGTTTTCTTCGTATTTTTTCAGTTTTTACTTCGGCGTAATTTTACCGCGTGCGAAATTACTCATCTTTAATCTAAATTTAGATCTTTCCTGCGTAATATGACAATCAGACTGAAAGTTTTGTAATCTCAGTTGTTTAAACGCATTCGAAAGAATAATAGGCAGTGAACTAAATTCTCTGTTGACTCACTGCAGAATTTAACTTCAAATCTGACAATTGTTGGAACGGTTTAATTGCATGATTCTCACAATATTTCTCTGAAAAATATACGACTGTTCGCTTCCATTTAATTCCCAGTCGTTCGACATTTAAAACTTAAATGAATATAGTTATTTCTGTGTTAAAGTATTGGACAAGATCTAATAGATACTGAAATAGCGAATATGGGAAGATAAGCATTTGCCTTCTTCAGTATAAGCATATTCATGCCTTTATGAGCTGAATTTATTTAAAATGTCTCTACTGAAGAGGCGTTTAGGAATTATGAACAAGTAGTACATACCACTATAAATTTTACCCATAAATGATATTGCCGATAACATCACAAAAACTTATATTCAACCTTTTTCAGAAAAAAACATAGACGCAAATACACACACACGAACCCCCACACATACTCCACCCGCAGAGGCACACAAACAAATCTATCTATATATATCTCCCCTCTCTCTCTCTCTCTCACACACACACACACACACACACACACACACAGATATATATATATATATATATATATATATATGTACCTAACAGAATCGTTAGCATCGCGTGTGAAATGTTTAGCGTTGTTTTGACTGTCTTCAAATTCTGTCAAGTTCGACTCTGCCTGTCATCCCTTCTGGATCGATGAATTTAGTAGCAGCTGCGTATTGGGGTGGACGTAATTGACTTAAATCTTTTCTCAAAAATTTGAGGCCTTGTGTTTCCAGTATATTTAGAATGGCTGAAATATTTAAGGATGATCTCAGTAGAATGAAGAGAATATATTTGCTTATTTAAGTGTAAGGTCTTTGCTGAATCTGGTACGAAAGTCTATAAAGACATATCCAGTTTCTTGCAAAGTCCAGTGAAAACGGTAACTCTACAAAAAACATCCCGGTTAACTACAAATACCGAAAACAAGAGACGGGGAAGGGAAAGAAGGAGGTGCGTATGGCTCAGACGGAAAAATCATTTTAATTCAGAAGCCAAACACATTATACGAAATCCTGCAGAGACAAATAATGATTTCTACTCAAGGCACAAAGCACGAATTTTGGGGGAGGGGGGCCACCCGACTAGATCGACCCCCAGCACACAACTGGTACTTGATTTATCGACTCCGAAAGGATGAAAAACAAAGTCGACCTTGGTGGAATTTGAATCCAGAGGGTAAAGACAGACGAAATACCTATTTCGTTATTGCCCACAAGGGGCTAAACATAGAGGGAACAAACAAGAACAGACGAACGGATTAAGTCGATTACATCGACCCCAGTGCGTAACTGGTACTTAATTTATCGACCCCGAAAGGATGAAAGGCAAAGTCGACCTCGGCGGAATTTGAACTCAGAACGTAACGGCAGACGAAATACCGTTAAGCATTTCGCCCGGCGTGCTAACCACTCTGCCAGCTCGCCGCCTTCCCGCAGAGACAAATAATGATTCTTTAAAACAGTCCACTAATTATATATAGAAAGACAACGACACAAGGCCAGCAAGACTGGGGAGAGAGTAAGTCGAATATATTACGTCGACCGCAGTACTCAATTAATACTTGCCTTATCGACTCCGAAATAATGTAAGGCAAAGGATTTGAACTCAAAACGAAAAGACGGACGAAAGTACAGGAAGAAATTTCGTGCAATATTCTACCGATCCATTGCTCCGGTTTTCATAAAATATTTTACTTAGCGTTGCTGAAGGCGACATAAAATTCCAATAGGTAAACACTTATCAATTATTAGAAATGTTTCCATAGTTTATAATTGGTATCCAAAACTCGGAAAATTGTAACGAAATTAAAAATTCTGAAATAATGAATTAAAAAAAGAAAAAAAGCTCGAGTTCCTTTTTCATCGATTAGCTTTCTGCGCAAGAAGAACATCCTTAATTTATCACCGTCGAGGTTTTGGGTTCCACATTAGTGGCACTGCTTCCAAAGTCACATCATAGAACCACAAACAGGAATTAATATCTGACGCACCTAAATGGATTAGGTATGCTACAATGTGTTTCAAAGTATCATCATTTTTAAATGTATAAATCATTTGTTTATTTATTTATATTATGTATTTATTCATACATTTATTTACATTTCAGTTTACTAAATTAAGCTAATTCATTGGACTCCATGCAACGAAGTCGTTACATGCTGTAACTTTATTACAATTGTCTCGTAAATATTTATCTAAAGATATCAGAAGTTATTTTGTAACGAAATGAATTAAATGAACAGAAATATTCTGAATTAACAGTACTTGTGTTTTGCCATTATCTTCAAATTTGTAATCTCTTGTCAAACACTATATTCTAATTAGTCCATTACAAGTATAACTAATCACTATGGACGTATTTATACATCTCATAGCCCATAGGTATTTGAAGAGTGGTTTTAGAAAGGAAAAAAACTGAAAAGAAAAAGAGATTTGATTGTGACATATATTCAAGCAAATGTATTATATTTAATTTCCATATTGCTATATTCGCATTTTCTATTAGTATAAATCTCCAGGCAACAATTTATCATAGCATACATGACGAATATATCATGAATGCATTAAGCATATAATTATAAAACACATATACAGATAGTATATGCCTCAAATTCGTGTGTGCATGTAATTGTTTCTGTATGCACACTCACACACACACACACACACATATGTGTGTATGTATATATATATATATACATATATATATATATATATATATATATTACGCCCTATGTAAACAAACAAGTTTGTATTCGAAGTGTTGAAATGTATTGTAGAACAAGTAGAAAGATAAATTATATTCAACACACACATATACAAATATACGTATATACGACGGACTTCTTTCTGTTTCCGTCAACTAAATCCATTTACAAGTCTATAGTAGAAGAAATTTAACAAAGGAGCAACTGAACCCGAAACCATCTGGTTCGGAACGAAGCTTCTTACTCCACATGCTCGGCTGTACCTATATATAAATATTTAATTGTTGTTACCCGAAACACTTTAGATATGCTAATAAAGCTCCGATTTCATTAAGACGGGCCAACGTCTCTAGGAACACAGAATGTCAGAAACTAAAGCGTCATTCCTATCAGACATTAAACATCCCCAGCCCTTAACACAAGTATTGCACTAAGATTTCATTTTGACATGCTATTAAAGATTCTGTAAATGTGTAATTATTTTCAACTTACATTTACTTCTGATCATGGATTGAGTATGAATGACGTTACAATTTGTTTGAGCTTTTTTATCTTTTTCTGTTGATGCTAAATATTTTTAATACTATTTAAAAATTGCAAAGACTTTAGCTTTTCTTTTTTCATATTTCACCTTATCATTTTCTCTTTTCTCACAATATGTGATTCTTCAGGTATCGAAATTGCAATTTCACACTGTTGTATAAATACAACAATCCAACAGCCAAAGCCTCTTAATTTTTCTTGTTCATCTCAATCATTAGATTCCTACCAATACCACGCCTTGTAAAACTAGTAAGGCACTCACTGTATCATCTTCTCAGAAATTATTACGTAACGCGATATTTAACACTTCCGATGTAGATGCAAAACGCGATCGCGGACGGTGCTGACTGAAATATAACTGAAACTAAAAAAAACATTGGCCACTGAATATCACTTGATGATTTTCTGCGACAATATATTGTAGCTTGGAATGTTCTCAGCTTTTTTTGTACAATATAAATTGTATATTCACTGTTTTGCTTTTCACCTCATGTCGGTTACATTTGTTATGCTTATTTATCTGTCTTCCACGTTTCATCTGAGAAAATAGAAGGGCTGTTCTCAATTTCGAGAAAAAGGAGGAACGATTATCTCCCTTCTACTAACACTCCACAAGTTCAAAAGTCTCTGGTAGTTACCTCAAAAGTTTCCAATGAGACTATTGGCGAAAATTTATGATGTTATGTCTACGTAGAGAAGTATCTTCTATATAACGACTGACTACTACTAAATAGGAGCAGCTTGAAAACAATATTGTTCTATATATTACATTAATATATGTGCCATAAAGAACCAAACGAAAATTGAATGCCCGCACTTAATTCAAATTCCAAGAAATCAAAACATAAGATATGCCCCAGTACAGTCGTAGGCTATTGACTGAAGCAAGATGAAAATTAAAAAGAAACATAAAGACAGTAAGGCCGATTGATAATTTATTGTTCTAAATGTGCAAATGCCAATAGGTCATACATAATTCAAATAGAACTTTAATATCTTGGCCAAAAGAAAATTGTTCGAGATAGATATAAATGAAAGTAAATTCGAAGCATTAATTGGCAGCGTTTTCGGTTTCCTAAACTAATTTCTAAATGATTTAATAGAATACGCGATTATGATACCTTTAAATTCTAACCACAGAGAGCATATTATAATATATCATATAAGAAACAGAGTTTGTATACATACGTTGAAGAATGTTTTCCTAGAACGAGACACGCACTATAGATTTCCTGTCATATTTTAAGAATCAGATCGTCGCATGCAATCGTAATTATGGTTTTCACTGAACAGAGCAATACGTTCAAATAATATACATCTAACGAACGGAAGAGTATATTTGATATGATGTGTTTTAGTTGCATTTACATCTGACAACCACCGATGTAGATTATCTCCTCTGAAACTTATTTCTTTGCTTTTGTGTCTAGACTGACATAAAGTTCAGTTTTCCGCAAATCAATCACAAGACGTTGCTGTATGAAAATGTACGTACATATTCATCAACTTCTACATACTTCTGTGTGTGTGAGTGTGTGTGTGTGTGTGTGAGTATGATTTTTAAGCAAATGCTATATCACGCCTTTGAAGTATTATGTCTGTCCTCGTTCCCCTTGCTATAATTCACCTCAGTAAATTGTATTTTCTATGTGACATGTGAAAGACTTATCGCGTTCAAATCGTTTCAGTTTCAAGTCGTAAATATAAAGGCTTGATGTATTCATGCACTTCTGATCCCGGTAGGTCGGAATAAATCCGATCAGTTGCTTTGTATGACAACTACATATTCTTAGAATATTTTACGGGCACCAAAACAAATAATACGGTATACCAAAAGTATACAAACGTACTGAGTGACGTCAATTCCTCCAAATGTACTTCTTTAATCTTAATATAGATATAGATCACATATTTATTGATCATGGTTCCAATGCTTATATATATATATATATATATATATATATATATATACACTAGTAAACTAATAACTGAACTTGGGTAACGTTTAAATAAAAGAATTATATCCGCTATGAATTCCACTTAAGTGGCTGGTACAATAATTTACTGAGCGGGGGGTCGGATTGCTTCTCATGCAAATTGCAGCAGGGTAGGAGAAATTTATGCACAGAAGTCTACATATTATGTTATTCTCAACTCTGGGCCAATTACTATCTTATAGATTTTCGATCACGTTTACAAGCACATATGTTCAACTTGTATAGTTTCCAATAGACATTCCATTTTTAATAAGACAGGATATGGTATGAAGCAGCGTTACTTTTATCATTATTTCTTTGAGGTTGATTATATGATATGAAGTATATTGGATTTGACAAACAACAAAATTATTCTACTTTATGAGGCGAGGAGATATCCAGTTTTCTTGAACCTACTTTGTGCGATGCCTCATTTCCCCGTAGAATGGCCCACTAGTGTTCTTATTCTCCTCGTGGCATAATTCCACAAACGCCTACTTTATTGACTGGGTGAAATGTCATATTGCCGGGAAAGATATAATGCACATTATTCTCAACATAAAGGAGATTCCATGTCACATGTCTGCAGTTGTCGATAGTGTTGTGTAATATCTATATCTCTACCATCGTCACGTATACTCTCTGTCAAATATGTAATTGCTCCCAACCTCGCCATTCACGTATGACACAACATTAAAACCAATTTCATTTCTATGATACAGCTATAGTAATGAAAAAGGAATGACGTAATTGACAGCTTTGTTCATCATTCTACGAATTGTATTTCGGGCGTTATAAAGAAAGCTTAAATATTAAAAGTCTTATACCAGCTCTGAACTATTTTTCAGCATTAGTTTTTAGTTTACTGTGTGATAAATATCTCAGTAACCATTGTACTGGCGTTTCATAAGTAATGTAGTAATTAAATATAAGGTGTATTTTCACTTGAAGCGTTATATTAAGGTATTAGTCTCAAAAACGTATTACGTGAAGAGAGCATTTCAATATACGCCCAAGTGCTTGATATCGAGCAACAACATAATCATTTCATTGATTCTCTTAGATTCTGTGTTATGATGGAATACGAAATATACCATCACATAGCAAAAATATTGATAAATAACGTGTTTGTCAAAAATCTTCTTTTGAATATATATTTTTGCTATTAAAAATACGTCAACTGAAGAACGATGATCGATTATTCACAATGGGAAAAGAAAAACGAAATAATGAACTTACTGATAAGAATATATGTTGGAGATGTTAAACTAAATATTTGAATAGCACAATTCCAGTTTCACTGTTGTTCCATATTAATATAATTTAAAGTGGTCATTGAAATTTCTGTTAGAACTTGCAGAGAAATTGCCCTCAAATTAGATATTAACTAGGCAAATAGAGAACATATAATCAGAAATAGCATACATATAATTGCAATAATATATGGTGTTTGATGAATAAGTATCCGGAGTGTTGTCAAGGTAACGAAGCTAAAGTACGAAGAGCAAAGACGCTCAGTAAAGATTGACCCTGACCTCTACTGTTCATGCGCACTAAGTATTAAAGTTCTAGCTCACATCTGCTGTTTAGAGCAGTGCTTGGAAGGAAGGAAGGTGTGTAGCGTGTGATCGTCGCATTGACTATGACGGAAAAAATGTTGTCACAGCGATACCTATTCAGAGGTCGACACAAAGTTGTAGAAAGTATATAGAGAAGAGTGAATGAGCCACGTACATGTGTACGAGTGGTTCAGACATTTCCACGATGCAGCCACACACATACACATGTGCCCACACGTACATAAATAAACATGGGATGGATAAGTGTGTACATGTAAAGAATATAACATTAATTTATATAAATATCTCATAATTCTGCTTATCCTCCAAGGAGTAGCACGTCTGTAACGCTTTCAGTTGGAGTGAGGCTTTCTATGCAAATGAAATATATTATACACACGCGCGCGTGTGTATAACATACATACACTCACTCTCTCTCTCTCTCTCTCTCTCTCTCTCTCTCTCTCTCTCTCTCTCTCTCTCTCTCTCTCTCTCTCTCTCTCTCTCTCACACACACACACATATCGTTACCATTTCTGAGACGGGAGCCAGAAAAGAGTTCAGTCGACCCCAGAACTTATACTTGTTACAAGCTTGGAAATCATTCATCAAGATTATTTTGACAAACTGCAAAGTTACTGTGGATGTTAATACCGGTTGTCAAGCAGTGGTAGAGAACAAACACAACCACAAGTATATACATACATACATACATACATACATATACGCGCGCGCGCGCGCAGGCAAATATGCAGGAGGCATCTTTCAGTTACTAATTTGCAAATCCACAAGAACGGCTGTAGTAAAAGACACTTGACCAAGCTGCAATGCACATTGATCAACTTACCTACTACATATCAACTCCGCAAATCATTTTGTAATAGTTTTGAAATTCTGCACCTCGCTCTAGTATGAAATATCATACAATATCATACACTATCGTATGCAGTATCATATAATACCATACAGTATCGCACGAGATATCTTATAACAGCATGCAATATATTATGCAATATCATATACAATATACTATACAATATCGTGTGCAACATCCTGCTTGTATTCGCATCATTTTAGCAGGAAAAGTATCTTTATAATGGAGTTGAAGCAAAATGAGAATATACATTATGTGGGTTTTGATCCTAAAATCTCTCTTTAAATGACGAATAAGAACAACATAATTAAACAATGCCTGTTGGTGTTAAATAAATTAATTTACCTAAATTTATGATGCTCTTTGACATAAACAAGATTAATAGTTAAATTGAAATAATAGCGGTTTTAGTGGATCAGAAATAAATAAATTCTTTGGAGAATATGCAATTAGAATATTTCATTAGAGGCTATATCATTTAAATTACATAATTAAATGAAACTATTTGCATATATGTGCACATAAATAGGTATATGCATATATATATATATATATATATATATATATATATATATACACACACACACACACATTTATAGATGTGTATATCTATCTATCTACCTACATATATATATGAAGGTAAGTATGTGTATACATATATATATATATATATATATATATATTCATCTAGCTATCCATTTATCAATCTATTTATATGCATGTATATATATAGAGAGAGAGGGGCAGAGAGAGGCAGAGATAGGTAGAGAAAGAAAGAGGCACTGAGAGGCAGAGAGGGAGACGCAACTAAATCTCAGGTGGAAAAATATATATGTACATAAATCTATATATGTATGTGATTGTGTATCTGTGTGTGAATAACTAATGGGTAGGTAGATAGATAGATAGATAGATAGATAGATAGAGCCAGAGAATGAGAGACTTAAAGATATTTTTTTATGTATTGAGCAATTAAGTTGTAATCTCAAAAATGTAATTCGATATGGATTTAGCATTCATTGGTTAAAGATAAACTGAGGCAAACAATTATATTTGTTGTGTATTTTGCGTCTTTTTTGTTAATGAAATATATATCAATGCAGGAGAATGTGGGAATATGAAAACGTAATGCGAAATTTTCTAAGTGAATTCAGGTTAACGATAATAAATATATACATTACTTGCTAGAACGGAAATATATTATATGAAAATATTTCCTACAACACATTTCAGTGTTCATTTTTATGTTGTTATTAATTCATCGTTTATGAATTTATGTCTTCGTATAAGGAAATATATACTTATAGAAAATGTATAGATAATATCTATGAGATTTATATATAAAACGTCGTAATGCGGAAGTAGGCTTGGATGTGCTAGCATTTCGACCTCAAAATCTGCACATGCGCACTTCCCCGCGCGCACAGCCACACTTATACACATACACAAACTCACGCATGTGTGTGTGTGTGTGTACTTATATATGAATGTATATGCATGGATATCTATCTATTATTATTTCTCTCTCTCTCTCTCTGTTTATATATATATATATATATATATATATATATATATATATATATATATATATATGTTTGTGTGTGAAGTTACATGCTTTGTATATACATTATATATATATATATATATATAATGTGCGTCTGTTGTGTTGTGTCTGGGTGTGCGTGTTGAGCAATGCCAAATTATGATACAAGAAGACAAGATTATGCGTGAAATTTGATACCTGCAGTCTAATATTACCAAACTTCGTAGTTCAGAAATGATAACTGTATGACTATGAGGAGCAAAGCTGGAAAACTCTAATGCATGATATGACGTCGGTTACTTTCAACATAAGTACAATTTGAAACGGTTTGATGGGTACTAAATTATGTGTATTGGATGGAATGTGCCTTTCAAATTAATACTTGACATATTTCTGCAGACATTTTGTCCTTACAAATGAGTTACACGAACGAGGTTCACCGTTATGTCATATGTAGCAACGAGGCGAGTGCAAGTGTATGCATACACACTCACTCACACACACACACACAAACATATATATATATATGCATATATATTTGTATACAGAATAAACCTGGAACACGGAATAAAAAACAGAAGGAATTTGGCAGCAGGCGACTACAGAGAATCGAATCCTGTACCTCTCAGTTACCAGTTAATCGCTTTGTAGCGTCAGAATAAGAACATCAACCTCTACATACGTATGTATGTATGTATGTATATATATATGTACGTATGGATAAATCTATTGATGCGTATATATATGGACGTGGTGAGAGTGAAAAAGACGGAGGGAGAGAGGGAGACTGACAGACAGACACAGACGGAGGGAAAGAGCGAGGGAGACAGAGCAGGCTTTGTGCTGAAAAATGACTAGCACTTGTGATTACGGTGTATAAATATATAAAATATATCTAACGTGTTTTTATTAGAAACGCTGAAGCGTGTATTGTACCATTTAAACAATACGATATTGTTATGAAAGCAGAATTGCTGTTAGAATAGCAGAAAAACTGGATAAGATAGACAAATTAGTAAGCAAAAAGCCAGAAGAATTTGTCACAAAAAAGAAACAGGAATCAACATCCCTATTATTTCTCCACGTGCGGTTAACACAACCCCACTATTTACTGACATATATATATATATATATATATATATATATATATATATATATGAAGATGAAAAATAATAAGGCAGAATGCTAAATTGAAAGCATATTTTAATATAGATTTCTAACCGGCTTTGATTGCATGGCAAATTTTTAAGAAGAGGGAGAATGAAATTTTTTTTTTACAAAAGAGTGAAAAATAATATATAATACAAATAATATATAAAAAATAAATATACCAATACATTATATTGTCTTTGATCTTTTAAAGTTCAATGGTAATCCATGTAGATAATAGTTGGAAAAATAAGGATGCATGAAATTGTGTTAGGTTTAAAAAAAGAGAAAAGCGGCCAAAGGTTTATGTGTTAAGCAGGAAGTGTGATGTCAAAACAGGAAGTGTGTGTAAGGGGAGACAAATCTCCTTAGTTGGAGTTATGGACTCTTTGTCAACAGGAAGCTTATGTCTGTTCCTAGAGAAATAAGGTCACTGAGGGGAATGTGTGTTAAGAAGTGGTTGGAATTTCTCTATGAAAAGATTCTACTCGTTGATTCTTTCTTGTGTGGAGATTCTGTCTTTACATTGAGAGAAAGGGAATATAAAGAATTTAGGGTTTTTGTTTCTGGTGCAAGAGCCTATCTATATATATATATATTTGTCTAGCTCATAAACATCTAACGTCTTAGTAAGTTGAGAACACACATTTAGTGGTTAGACGCTTTGACGTCTATTTTTAGCATATAAGGGGTCCACATAGTGATCTCTGATATTACTTATAATATGTAAATAGAATTCACGGTACTCGGACATTTTTAAGTATGTTGACCACTAGCTGAAAATGAAATTTTATAATATTATTTGATAATATTTAATCTCTACTCTTGTTATATATATGTCTGTGTATATGTATGTATCTGTGAGA
>NC_142948.1:10460388-10467888 GCF_046866305.1 Octopus bimaculoides | reverse complement strand
AACATTTCTATAATTATCCTAAACTCCCAAGGGGTGAATGAAATGTATATTTATGGCTTCTCTTAAATATTACTCTAATAACTTATATGAGAGCAAATCATTAGATTGGCTCGGAATCTGTTATTGCTGATGCTCATTGAAGTATAATATATACATACATTACTGTCACAATTAATGTCTGTTGAATTAATGCTGCAAACAAGCTCTCTGTATAAACCTGGAAGATGAGGTTTTCGATAAAATTAAAATATCGTGGATGCTAATTGAGAAATGTAAGGAATTCTACAGAAATGTATGTATTGCGATGATAACTTGAATATATAGGTGGATCGGTAATATTGTAAGTTTAGATTACATCTGACGGAAGCTGAAGACAGATACAAAATGTGATTATTTACGGTGTATGGAAGCATAGAAATGCGAATGAGTGAAACATTCCAGTAAATGAATTAACGCTTTTACGTATATCGATTACATGCTTTCTCTCTTTTCAATGTAATCCATATGGATGGATACATACCTATATTGCTACACACATGTGTATGTATATATATATATATATATAATATACATATTTGTATAAAAGTGCATACAGACATACATATAGATATAAATCACAGACACACACACACACATAAATAAATAAACACATATATATATATGTATGTGTATATGTGTGTATATATATATATACATATATATATATATATATATATACATATATTTATATATATATATACATATATTTATATATATATATACATATATTTATATATATATATACATATATTTATATATATATATACATATATTTATATATACATATATTTATATATATATATACATATATTTATATATATATATACATATATTTATATTTATATATACATATATTTGTATATACATATATACATATATTTATATATATACATATATTTATATATATATACATATACATATATTTATATATATATACATATACATATATTTATATATATACATATACATATATTTATATATATACATATACATATATTTATATATATACATATATTTACATATATACATATATTTATATAGATACATATATACATATATTTATAATATACATAAGTATAAATATAGATAGACAGATGCAGAAATGACAGCTAAATTGTTAGAGATTTAAGATGTAAGGTACATGTTGATAATGCGCTTATGCCCCAAATTGGGGCTAATTGTATAGTGATGCCATAATTAATAACACGTCGATTCCTATTTTATATTTTATTTTTCTCTTGTTTCACTCATTAGACTGCAGCTATGATGAGGTACTGCCTTGAAGAATTTTAATCGAACGATTCAACAAGAGGATTTCTTCTTCTTGTTAAGCCTCGTACTTATTCTGTTTCTGAAAGGTTAAAACACCAATGCCGGATGGCAAGTCGTGATGGGCGATAACCACAGACACCAGATACGCACATAGTGATATACGTATATATGTATACGACGGGTTTCTTTCAGTTTCCGTTTACCATATCCACTTACAGGTCTTCAGTTGGTCCGGCGTTACTACTCAAGGTGTCCCTCAGTGAGACTTACTTCAGATCCACGTGGTTAGGAAGCAAAATCAAACTGCTAACACAGGAACATCTATACAGTGTTAGGAATTCCTATTTTACTGCAAGGCAACGTAATTTAAGCGAGGGGGCAAATCGAATATATCAAACCCAATGCCTGGCTGGAACTTTATTGTATGGGGCGGAAAGGATGACTCTCAAAATCACCTTCGTCGGAACTTTAAATCAGGATGTAAAAAGCTGGAAACCATTCAGCTAAGCATTGCTTCCGACGTGCTAAATATTCGACATTCTCGCTGCACTGAATGTATTTTATATAAAGAATATTGTTTTGAAATTTTGGCTGAATTATAGGAACTTCGAAGTCGATTACTTCGAACCCTGTACTCGACTGCTACTCAATTATTGACCCCCAAAAGAATAAAACTTAAACTCGATCTAACCGAAATTTGAACTCAGGATGTAAAAACTGACGAAATGCCGCTAGGCATTTTGCTCGGCGTGCTTACCATTCTGCCACGAAAAAAATTGCACATGCCACTTCATTGGAAATTGAACTGACGAGCATACCAACACAGCTGTGTAAGTTTTTACGCTAGATGAACGTTCTAGCACATACAAATAATATTGTCTTCTCTAAAACAGGGGTTGAGTAAACTTGATATAAATTAGACAGCCATTAACAAAGGCGTAGACATAAATCGTCCAGAGCACTCCTTCCTTCAACCACAAATCTCCGTGACCCTGTACATATGGTACAAATCAATGTATATACCATCAATATTTCTTCAGTGTTTTTGATCATGCATTAACTCGCTAAATTATAGTCAGGCCAATACATCAATTAATTGTTAGATTGTAATGAAGTTATACCGGTCAACTAATTATTACTCTCTGATCTCTCAGTAAGATTACATTCTAAATATAATTATCCGTTATAATGACTACTATCTGTTCGCAGTGCAATCTTTTCGACTGGAATTATCTAGTTAGATTCACACAAAGTAGTAGTGTGTTTAAAAACAATAAGTACTGTCTCACTCTCTCTCTGATATATATATATATATATATATATATATATATATATATATATATATATATATATATATATATATATCAGAAAGTAAACTTTAGATTCCATTAAATTTTTTACTGTCTGTCGCTGCTTCTCTCCACCTCACTCAGCTTTTTCTTCAGATGTTTTAGTTGATCAAGTTTACCCAAGTTTACTTCATATTATTCTATCATTTTGTTCGACCAACCGTTAAATCACGAATGTCTTAACAAGTTCGGAACATATACCAATGACTGAAAGTGATCAAATGCAATGTCGCGCCAGGCGGCACACATATAGACACACACGAGCGTGTGCGTAGGAACAAATTGTCAGGCTTTCACCCAAATCTCTTGTAAACGTAATTCACACGAATTGCTGTATTCGGTTACAGATTAGGGAAGATGTCACTTACCGAATTGGGGTAATCTAAGCAACCCGGCCAATTCTTAAGCCTTGGAAAACAGATTTCTATGCACATGCATAATCACAGGGTATATGTGCGTGTGTGAGAGAAGAAGCGGGAGAGAAATAAAGAAAGAAAGAATGTGGGTGCGCGCGCGCGTATGAAAATTATGTATGTTTGTATATTTGTCCGATCGTAGATGTAGAGGTACTAGCAAAGAACCTTGGATTTGATTCTTCAACTATTCATTGACATCGACGTGGTATCGGAGAAGTCAGCAACTTAAGTCAAGAGGTTCCTACAAACATTTCGAGTCTCACTGCGTGCAGAGAGTAAATGCGTTTTCATCTTTGCTGTCATATCTCGCGAATGAACCTTTTTGGACGGGACAGTGACTAGTGACGAGAAATGGGATCTCTATAAAAAATTTCAATCGCTGAAGGCGGTAGGTAGGGAGAGGAGAAACACCGGCAAGCCACGATGAAGAAGATCTTCACCCATGTAAGGTGTTGTTATCTGTTTGGTGGGATATGAAATGTTTAATCGACTGAACTTTTAAAACCAACCCAAACGATAGCAAATCGATCTACTGCGAGCAGCTTGAGCAGCTTAAGCCGCCGCTAGAAGAAGAAAAGGACAATCTTTGCTTTCAAGACGAAAGGTGTTCATCCATCAGGATAATCCACATACAGCATGGATGACATTCCAACGCCTGGAATATATATATATATATATATATATATATATATACATGATTGCACATATGTACATAGATGCATAGAGAGAAATAGAAGGAGAGAGAGAAAGTTAGGTAGGCGGATGCAAATCTCCGTATGTGTCTGTCCATGTGTGACGATAACCAAATTATGGTACTTGAAATTACAAATAACTTTATATATATATATATGTGTGTGTGTGTGTGTGTCTATGGAACGCTGAATGAAATCTTTGCATGTATGTTGAATAATAAATATGAATGAAACAGGACATATTTATTTAATAACTTCACTGTGATAAAGTAAATTCCAAATCTCAAATTTTGTATATCAGACAATCAACTTTTCAATTCTCTCTTTCTTATTCGTAATGATGTTAGTTAAATAAAATTAAAGGATAAATTGACTTGATAAATATTGAATATGCATATATCGCGTTTATTCATAGTCGCTCAGTTAAAGCCATTACAATGGCTGAGACAGAAACCGAAGAATTACGTCTCCTCATATCTATACGAAATTACCCGTATGCTTTTGCAAGACTGGAAACTACTGAAACGAGCGTATTTCATTTTAGCAGACGTGCGTGATGCCACAACCGATACAAAGAAACTTCTAATGTATGTTTGCTTTATTATGTCTGTTACAAAGTCATAGTTTGCGTGTCGTATGAATTTAGATGTAGAAAACTATTCTTGCAACATCCAGCCTCTTAAAACTTTAAAACTTCTGGTTGCAACGCGAAGACATCACCCAGATAGTTTACATGGGCGCTAAATGCTGGAGTCGCTGGTGACTTTGAAAAGTTTATTAGGGAAATTTCTGTGGGGACATCACACTGAAATTTCTTTGTATGTTCCCGTTCGTGTCTTCTGCTTTACATCTGTAATAACTCCTGGACAAAAAAAAAGAGATAATTTCACCTATTGTTTCTTCCAATGAAAATTGTGTATCGCATGTCTGAATCCGAAGACATTTCTGTTTTAGAGAAATGAGTTTCTAATATTTAGAAAGTAATTGTGGCTCACCTTAAGTAAAATTGAATTACTCATTCCCACGAACATGCTGGCCATGTGCTAAAATTTGAAGTCGGTTTTGGTACATGGTCAGCAATATCAGGAGTATATGTGTTAGCTCGATTATATTGATATGACTACTCGATTAATTTTAACTCACTACTAGACTTGTATTTCCTTCTGTTAACATCGATAGGATGAATGCCGTCGAAATAATTCATCTTCAGCGGCACACATATATTCAGAACTTAAATTGTTGTATTTCCATATATATATATATATATATATATACACGACTCCGTCTGTTATGAGTTTGCATTATGTATATACTGGTTGTGTGTGTGCAAATTTGCCCCCAGTGTGGCTTGTATCCAGTACCTAACATGCAAGAGCAAATAACCCAAAGTACTTTAATCGGTATCTAACAATGCTTTCAACCCACTTGTGACATCATTAATGATGTATCATTTTTGGCACAGGGCCAGTTATTTTCAGGGGAGGAGCAGGTCAATTGCAAGTACTTGACTGCTATTTAACTTTATCGACCACATAAAGAGGAAAAGCCATGCTGATCTCGTTGGGATATATACTGAAAAAACATAGAACCAAAAATAACTGACGTCATTCCCTACAGTTCGCCACCAATCCAACAAAGGTAATATACTCTTCAAAGCAAAAATGATGTCCCTGTTTGAGGTACCTCAGTCAAAATTTTCCAAGGAAATCTGTTAGATTGTATCATGAACCCAATACTTAACGGATTACTACTACTACTACTACTACTACCTATCCTTCTATTCCTTCCCCGTCTCCCATCTCCCTCCTGCCACCACTACTACTACTACTACTACTACTTCTGCATCCGCTTTTTCCACCTATTCCTTCTCCAATCCTTCTCTCCCCTCCTGCCACTACTACTACTTCTCCTACTACTAATAGTAATAATAATAATAATGATAATAATAATGATAATAATAATGATAATAATAATGATAAAAAGTGTGCGTAATAATTGACGCGGCAGTGGCAGAAGATCATGGTATCATCATGAAAGGAAGAGAAAAGGTTGATGCATATGGAGACCTGCGAATTGAGATCGCTGAAATGCGACAGCTTCGAGGGCCAAAGATAAAGGTTATCCTTCTTGTCATCGGAGCATTAGGTTCAGTACCACCCAATCTGAAGCGACGTCTGAAAATTTTAGAAATACTCTGCAATCTACATGTATATCATGCGTTGCAAAAGTTGGCATTACTTGGAACTGCTCGCATTTTGCGTAAAGTACTGTCTGAGGTCCTTATGGTGACTTGACAAACACTACAAAACCCCGGTAGATACCTTATCTTTAATCAACAACCTCACGATATTGTATACAGTGCGACGTCTATAATAATAATAATAATAATAATAATAATAATAATAATCCCTTCTACTATATTTGCAAGGCCTGAAATTTGGAGATATTTGTTAAGCCAAATACATCAACCCAAGTACTCAAGTGATACTTAATTCATCGCTCGCGATGTATGAAAGGCAAAGTCGACCTAAGTAGAATTTCAACTCAGAACGTGAAGGCGGGAAAAATGTCGCGAAGCAATTCACCCGGCATCCTAACGATTCTGTCAGCTTGAGTTTCTTTTAATGTTTTTTGAAGCCATGAAATGGCTACTCTCTTCGTGATTATTTTATCGTTTAAGAAAAAAAAATGGAATGAAGATTTGACGTCTGCAGTTCATTAACCCTAAACGTGAAGAAGAAGAAAAAGAAAAAAAGAGAACAACAACAACAACAGCAACAACAACAACAACAACAACAACAAGACGACGACGACGACGAATGACGATGAATTTATCGAGACTACTCAAATCCTAAAATCTTGTTGCAGTTGACAGTCAACTGCACTCAACGGATTTATAACTATAGCACACTGTCTTTTCACCGCCACTAACAAGATACATTAGTAAAACATTTTTCATCTATTTCATTATTAAATTATTCGGGACAGATAATTGAATTTGCATCGATATAATTCGTGTAGATAGGGGCAAGTTTAAATTGTTAAATATTATTTGCTTTTTTTATAAAATAGCGCTTGTCTGTACCCTTTTCAATCGTTATAAAACTATCATCGTGAGAATTATAGAATTTCAACACATCGATTCTAAGATTTCTACTAAACTTATGGAAAGGCGGGGAATGGAGATGTAAACACATTTTGCATCATCGGTGTTTTGTGTAGCATAAACAATACAAGAATAGTGTTTCGTATTATGTTTCTTGTAAAACAAAATACGGCAGTGGGAGAACGTAGATGGTATATTAAAACTAACTCCGAAGAGAAGTTCCAAATTTATAAAGGTGTAATGATATTGATATTGAAGATACTTATCACCATGAAAATAAATTATCATTATCTATCTAGGTATGTTAGCTTCGCGATAAATATTAATACCAACTAGTGCTGCCGTAGTCCTTCAGAAAGATTTAGAAATAATGATATTTCTACTTTTGAAAATCAGTTGATGTGTTCCACAGACTATACACACACACACACACACACACACACACACACACACACACACACACACACACATATATATATAACCCTTCGAAGAGACAGTCAACCCGCTGGGTTCAACTACTCAATATTGATAAGGGGCAATTACCCAGACACTGGTCTATGGATGTTGAACCAGCAAAGGGAAGACGATGACCTCATATGTTCGAAAGTGGTAATAGATATTGATTT
>NC_142948.1:10440388-10455388 GCF_046866305.1 Octopus bimaculoides | reverse complement strand
CTTTCCTTTTCTCCCTCTGCGTCTATACATCCATCTCTTTATCTATGTATGTATGTATGTATCTATCTATCTGTCGGTCTGCCTATCAATATGTCTCTCCCTGTATATATAAATATATAAGGGGTGGTGTTTGAATGTGTTTGTGTGTGTGTGTATGTATACATGCATGCATGTTTGTGTGGCTGTTCCCTACCATCGCTTGACAACCGATGTTTTTGTGTTTACGTCCCCGTAACTAGCGGTTCGGCAAAGGTGACTGATAAAATATGTACTAGGCTTTAAAAAAAATCCTGGGGTCGATTTTTTCGAGTAAAAGGTGGTTGTTGTCCAGCATGACCGTAATGAAAATGACTGAAACAAGTAAAAGAATAAAAGAATATATATATATATATATATATATATATATATATATATATATATATACATATATATCCTCTTATAATAGCTATACATTTATGGTGTTCATTTATAAATGTAATATGACAATACGTGATGAAAACAGCTTAGAAATACAATAAAAATATTGACAATTGCTGTATGATTCTCAAGTTCAGCAATTTTGAAAAAGCTTGTTGTTTGACATGAAAGTCGACACCTGCTATCACTCCCGATGGGAACGACCGGGAACAGTTTACCACGGCGTGTTTGGAATTTAGGACCAAGGAAAGCCGATGGCTTCTATATTCAAATAACCAATTAAAAAAATAGCAAAAATATTCCAAACATAAGTACAAAACAGGGCAGAATTAAGGAATGGTTAACGGAATAAATCGAGTTCAAATTCAGGTGTTTTTGTGTATTATTGGGATTAATCTTTATGTGATTACGAGTCCGGAGGGCGAATAGCTAATTTTACGGGAAAAAACCGCCGTAAAGTAATTTTCTTTCTCCAACATTAGCAATTCTCTCAAAACACCGCGTTAGTTATACTATTAATGTTTATAATAGTCGTTATAGGATAAAGTATAAAGATAATTGCTAGTAAGTGAATGCAGATCGATTTCGAATAACGTCAGAGGACTTGATTAAAAATAAAGATTTGCCGGAAGTGTCGAATCAATCTACTTTCCTGGCATTCACCTGTTAAATGACTTAAATATTACAAGTATAATTAGTAACAACGAGCGAAGAAGAAGTAGAAGTACTGGTAATTATTAACAGATGGACTAGTTAGAAAATCAACTGTGGTGGTCGTAAGAGGTACAAATTAGTAGTAGTAGCAGCAGCAGCAGCATCAGGTGCAACGGTAGTAGGGGATTTGGTGGTAGTCGGTGCAGCAGCAACAGAATTAATATTGCTAACAGGAGGGAAAGTTTAGCTGTAGCATCAGCATCATTAATAGACTATTATTAGTCAGAGAAATTTTCATATTAATAATTATAATAATGACCTTGATTTGTAATTAAAGCTACTAGCAAAAATATCGCTATGAATGGTACTGAGAATTCCTACGCAAGACGTAGCACAGATTACATGCGAAATATGAATTCAGATACGAAAGGGAAGAAGACACACATTCCAAATGAAAGACATTTCAAACTGAAATGCTTCCTGAGAAAAACACGTCGAGGATGCTGGAGCAACTAACACGAAATAGGTGCGAGGAAAGGAGAAGTGACGGTTGTGAAATGGAGAAGTAAAGAGGATTCGAGAATTAGAATGTGGTAATGGTGAGAGGAGTATATCATTAATGTCTGAAGATTAAAACAAATTTATAAGAGTAGAATTTGCATGACAAAAGGTGAAGTAGAAAAGCAAGCGCTATGTCAGTCTGGAGTACTCTCTACACAGGTCGACGGATACGCACATTCCAGAGTAGTTACCTCTCCGGTGAGAATTTTTCACAAAAACACAGTGAATGGCTTTGTTACGGTTTCTAATATGTGTGCCGTATTTTTTATATGAACTGACATCATGTTTATATTTGCATACAACTATGCTTAACAATTCCAATGCACACACGCACATACACGTATAATTTTTCTTTCAGAATGGTATTTAATATCCATCAATAAACAACTTTGCAAGCAGCAGTTATTTCCCAAGACGTGCGCCGTTCATTTGGGTATTGGATGTTTGAACGATTCTTTATGAAATTTGTGAAAATTGATGGATTGGAAAAGGCTTTACTTACCATCTATGTGGACAGATATAACAAGTCTAGTATTCCTCTTATACTGTTGTATTAAAGACGGTGTCTATCATACAAATGTTCCAGGTATCCATGATCAAAATAAAAACATGCGCCAATCCCTATCCAACACTGATGAGAGAATGCCCAAACTCAAATGGTGAGAAATTGATCATCGTCTAGATGTGTTCCGAGCACACAGTAGGGTCCACGTATATGCATTCAGTAGTTAGCCTATTCTCCAATAGAATCTGCTGAGTAATCTTCATAACATATATATATATATATATATATATATATATATATATTACACACGCACACACACGGTAACACATGAATCCGAAAAGGAAGCCCACTCTAAGTTATAGAGCTGTATATCATATAAATAAAGTTAAAGAAAGCCGGTTTATGGCATATAGTTAGTAGATAAACATTTCACAGGTTGACATCGGTACGGATGCATTTGTAACGATGTTAGGGTCTATTTTAGTTATTCCCCCAATAGTAAGAGCATTCTAGTTAGCATCCCTAGACTACGGGCGGAGGGACAAGGCTCATGCTGTTGACTGAAGCATATGTTGTTGACTGAAGAATCACTAAACTCCGTAATCATCTCCGTAATATTATTCGAGAAGTTGTTGAAACTTTCATGGATTTAGGTAAAATAAACTACAGAAGAATACGATACGATTCTATCCAAAACATTCCCTTCTCAGACTCACACACACAGTGCAGCTGCTCTTCCGTTTCTCTAAGAACACGGACGTTTAGTCCTCCAGCTAGGCCTTTCGTAATATCCGTAAAGCTAGGAACTTTTCGGCCACCCTCATAGTTTTAAAATGACAACGAATATATTCAAATATGCCGTTAACTTTTAAAACTACGGACACATAATAACGTATCAAATAAATACAAACTCACCATATTATTATTTTAAATAACTTAGAAAGGATTTGATTCCATTATGTACAGGCGGAGCCGTCCTCAAATGAATCGAGCTGCGACTCGTTAGAACCTAAGTTACTTCCATTCACTAAAGGAGAGTATACAGAATCCATTGAAAGACTAAAAATAACTGTAAATGATTTTGCCTGAGTAAGCAGCCCACGCACGAATAACACTTGATGCAGTTAACAAACAAAATTAATATAAGAAACTGACGAGGAACGGAAACGTTGCAATCTAAAAATCTCCTCCATACAATTAAGACTAAATTATTTGAATACAGTCGAATGATCTATGCCTCAGCGAAAGCAATTGAGTCAAAGCGTACGATCGATGAAAAGGTAAGTAGACTGCGCAGAGAATAAACCAAATTAAGAGAAAATTTAGAAAATTAAATAGAAATAATGAGAACAGAAATATCGTTCGGTTAAGAATTTAGTAAGGCCAGAGAATTGCAAATAAGCTACGGAAACTAAAGAAATGTTTGGGCTGAATAACACAGAAAACATATCACCAATCAAAGATTCAAAGAATTAGATAATCAACCAAAATGAGCAAAATATAAGAATTAAATAATTGAATGAAGCTTTTGGATACCCTTATATGGAAAGGCACATATTTAATTATTTATATATCATTTATCCATTAAGCACTCACAGACAAATACTATTTGAGGTTTGTTTCAGGGATATTGGTTTATTGCAGACAAAATCGAGCCACTGTTTAATCGGTCATTCTGTTGAAGCATTGCAACTCCGACAATAGAAAATATCAGCTTTAATAAATAAATGAATAAATATATGGCAATATAATTAAGTAGAAGTATTTTCAAATTATATTTATTTCACTTGATCGTCACTGATACAACATTGCATGGTTTAAATTGGTAAACATAAAGAAATCTAGAAATAAATGTGACTAATTTTTTTTTAATTGCACAGATTCTGCCGGTGCAAAGAAGTATGTCAAAAAAGACTTCCAACTCCGCTTCGAAAGATGCGAATGCTGTAATATCTTAAGCTTGAATAATCTGCACAATGCAACGCAGATACTCTAAGTAATAAGATTAAATCGTTAATATGATTAAATAGATAAAGCATAAGAAAAATAAGAGTATAACATTTCGGTAACAGAACCTACGAGAATGCGATGCACGCATTACGAAACTAAACTGTAAAAACCAAAAAAAGCACATGGAAGAAAAACATATATTCTCTGAGTCAGTATTGGAAATTACATTTATGTGAAGATTGTATTTTAAGAGTACATTGTGGAAGATTGTTGAACCGTATTTCCGTATGATATACTTTGATCTGTATGTAGAGGCATCAACGAGAAATCTCAGTGTTGCATTAGCAGAAAATCTAAGCATATACCCGTTACTGATTCAATATATTACATTTTTACAACTATGGAATTTCTTTACATGCTAAGATAATTTACTTCACATACGATTAATAGTGGTTTCAAATTTTGGTAGGACGAAAATAATTTGGGGTCAACGGGTATGTCAATTACATGGACGCCACTACTCAACTAGTATTTACTTCATCGACCCCCGAAAGATGAAAGACGAATTCAACCTCGATGGAATACATACGATTAATATTGAATACACTGGTAAGGAAACAAGCTGACATAATCATTAGTACGCCAGATACAATGCTTATCGTTATTTCGTCTGACTTTACCGTTTACCTACAAATTCCGTCGAGGTCGACATAACCCACAATCGAATATACTGGCATTGTGGCCAACTTTGAAAGCAATATCTGCATGGGAAAAAAGGCAGATAGGTGGCAGAACCATTAGGACGCTGGTCAAACTGAAGCTAATTGTTTTGTCTGGTATCCTAACGGTTCTGTCAGCTACCCACCCTTATTCCTATACACATTAATCAACAGACTACAGAAGTATCATAAACGAAGTTGTTCATAAAATACAATACTCACAGTAGCTATACCCTGAAACATATGCAGGTAATACATGAAAAATACTTTACGAATTCAGAAACTCAATATTAACAATCTCATATGTGTTGCTATATCCAATTAATGGCATGAGAACAGAAGTCACTGCTCTAATACTTAATTCGGAACAAAAATAATTCATAACATAACAGCAGAGGAGACACAATACTTTTACAATAAATAACGTAATACTTTTACAATGAATAACGTTTATATCTTTAGAGACATGTCTGTTGAAGTGTCTCCAATAGTTGTCTGCGTATACATATTACTGTCTCACTTATCTATTGCTTATATATATGACTGTCTCACTTATCTACATTCCTAAGCAATTTGACAAACGTAGATCAATGTTCTATTGACCATTTATGTGTCAATCCACCAAATGAGATCAAATAAATTTAGGAAAGTAAAGAGTTTATCAAATTTTATCAATTCCATAGACCAATATCGAGAATTGCAATGTTCTCAGTACAAAGTACTGAAGCTAATCCCACTATACTGCATCATATACATTTAAAAAATAAGTCTAGAATATTAGAATGTATGTTGAAAACAGGGAATATGAAGTTATACAACTTAAGGTGTTGGCGTACGCACGATATTTACCAAAAAGAGAAGAAAGGTGAGAAATACGGGAGTATAAATTGTTGTTGTTGGCACTCAGTCGCTTACGACGTCGAGGGTTCTAGTTGATCCGATCACCGGAACAGCGTGCTCGTGAAATTAACGTGCAAATGGCTGAGCATTCCACAGACACGTGTACCCTTAATGTAGTTCTTTGGGGATATTCAGCGTAACCCTTTGAATTACAGGCACGACAGAAACAGGAAGTAACAGTGAGAGAAAGTTGTGGTGGAAGAATACAGCAGGGTTTGCTACCATTCCCTGCCAGAGCCTCGTGGAACTTTAGGTGTTTTCGCTCAATAAACACTCACAACGCCCAATCTGGGAATCGAAACCGCGATCTTATGACCGCGAATTCGCTGCCCTAACCACTGGGCCATTGCGCCTCCACGGGAGTATAAATATCAAGGGGACAAATAGCTTGGATATGTCGTAGTGGTAAAAGAAAGACAGAATTCGTACAGCTCAAAAGTATTCAATAACTGTTCAAAATACATTTAATTACTGTTTTTTTTTTAGTAATGGAGAGGCCCTTGCTCCTTTAAAACCCCTGATCGGCAATACCTATCCCTTTGCTAAGTCCCTCTGTACGGAATGCAATAGTGTTGTATGTAGGATGAACTTACAGGTTAACTGTAAGGTTAGGAAAGTAGTGAATAGCTTACGGTGTACTGCGGGACGGTGCAGAGACATGATAACTACCTAATTTGGAGAGACTACACGCAGCATACGAGTGTGTATAGGTGCCGACAACGGCAAGCGCAACACCGCGGACGAACACTCATACACAGACGAATACAGGAACTGTAACTCATTTTTCTTTTTCTCGGATCTTCGAACAACAAAAGCAGCACAATGGGGTGAGATGTTGGCGCTCAGGAGAAGGCCACACTGCTGCTAAAAGCTATGAGGTACACACATGCATACACACAAACAAACAAACAAAGACGGCCACAAACGCATGTGCACATAAGGATACACATCTTACAAAAAAAATTGGGAGTAAGTGGAGTAAGAAATCACACAAAACGAAAAGTGTTGAAGGGGTCACAGATGTGTGACAAAAGATTTCCGGACAATGAACAAGCGTTAAAATAACAAACGTGTGCAAAAATAATATATATATATATATATATATAATGTGTGTGTTTATTTGGCACAAAAATAAATAATAATAATTAAAATGACCATCCCGAAATACCACAATATCTGTTTCGCCACACGATTTCACATCAGCAATCTTACAAAACGGTCTGATAAACGTATGTATGTATGTATGTAGAAATAGAGTCACAGGCAGAGAGACAGACAGACTGAAGAGAAGGAAATATATATGTATGTATAATGAATTATAACGAAAATGGTAATAGCAAACCTGAAAAGTAACAACGTGCGATAAGTGTCCAACACTGTTCAGCTTTCTGTAGCAAACACCACTGTAAACCTTATCAAAGAGTATCGATAAATACCAAAAGATATTCTAACACTCGTATAAATCAGAACTTACTTTCTTAATACATGATATGTTTAAAACGTTACTGATATAACTTCAGATAAGAAAATTTGGGATGTTATTTGATGGAATGCTCTCTTGTAGTTAAATAACTAAAAAGTTTAAAAGAGGATGTTTAATCTCAAAGATGAATTGCTGGAATATTTTCCTCAAACAAAATAGAAGTGTCTTCCAAATGCTTGAAAGATGAAAAACGACCGCAACTCTAACGTACTTAGCAGACATTTTTCATGATATGAATCAGCTGAACACGTCATAGCATAGTAATAAGGAAGATTTATTGATTTCAAGTGACACGTCACTCGTTTTAAAATACAAGTGGTCTTTGTAAAAGACAGGTTTCAAAAATGAAATATTTGAATATATGAAACTACTTGTGAGGCTTCGATGTTAAGAAGCCTCTCAGCGAAAATTAAATCATATTTAACGCTAAACGTGTCCTCATGCGTAACCACATTCAAACTTCAGACGTCTATATTTGAAAATATTATTTATTAAATGAAGCATAAACAACTTCTGCTTAGGATATGATTTGAAAATTACGTTTCTACAGTTCTTTCTGGAAAATAGAAGAACGAGTTCCAGCATTAAGTGGATACCAAGTCATACACAAAGTTCACCCACTAGGAGATGATATGGAAAAGCCGGGCTAATCACA
Source organism: Octopus bimaculoides (assembly GCF_046866305.1). Classification (NCBI taxonomy): domain Eukaryota; kingdom Metazoa; phylum Mollusca; class Cephalopoda; order Octopoda; family Octopodidae; genus Octopus; species Octopus bimaculoides. The sequence goes on along the minus strand of NC_142948.1, from coordinate 10,447,544 downwards.
TACGGAATACAGAGGTAGGTCCTGTATCTTTAGGTCTTACTTTCTTTTAAGCACCAACAACAAAGAGTAAACAAAACAAATATACACTGGACATTAGGGGAAAGTAATGCTGCCCAGCTCTTAACAATTTTACTTGTGGGTAATTCGACAAAAAACATAAAATTTTGCAGATAAAAACTTCCTATAAAAGCCTTATATGCCATTATTGATTTATGTTTCGAATTAAAGTTTAATCACACGAGGTAAAGATATATTTTCTGATGAATTATTGACGCGATACTCAGTTTAATGTTTTTTTTCTCGGGGTTGTTGGCAATGCAAAAAGAAATAATCCTTTCTACTATAGGCACAACGCCTAAAATATTAGGGAAAGATGCTAGACATTGACATCGATCCCAGTACGCAAGTGGTACTTAATTTATCGATCCCGAAATGATGAAAGACAAACATGACCTCGGCGGAATTTGAACTCAGAAAACAGCGACGAGCGAAATACCGCTAAGCATTGCTTTATTTTGCAAAAAAAAAAAAAAAAAAAAATGTCATCAGTAGTAATATTTTTAAGGTGGTTAGCTGGCAGAAACGTTAGCACGCTGGACGAAATGCTTAGCGGTATTTCGCTCGTCGCTGTTTTCTGAGTTCAAATTCCGCCGAGGTCAACTTTGTCTTTTATAATTTCGGGATTGATAAATTAAGTACCAGTTGCGTACTGGTTTCGATGTCCTCATCTGGCACCTCCCCCCTAACATTTCAGGCCGTGTGCTTATAGTAGAAAGGATTATTATTTCGTTAGTCATTTCTTTAGTCAGAACTTGTTATCGAGAAATTAATTTATAGCTCAAATGACTATCATTGCTCTAAACAGCATAGATTTTGAAATGTTGGTAAATCTCTGCAATGTTTGAAAGATACTTTGTACCAAAAGAAAAAATTACATATGTATATCAAAATTTGTATCTTCATTCTATCTACTGTGTATCGGTATTTTTGCTGGAACAAACAAGTATTTCCTGTGTCTAGTTTGCCATGGTGCAAGAGACGTTTACCAAAAATTCATAATTATTTGTCTCTGGCCGCATCAGAAATTCCTCTAAAATACCAAAAATAAACATTGAGACACTCTTTAAAGTATAAAAATTAAACATTTGGAAAATGATTAAATCTGAAGCGTAATCACATAAATGTTTGTTAAAGGAAAGAAAGATTAATTTTTTTTTTTTTTTTAAATATGCTGAAATGTGATTATCGAACAAAGAATTCACTGCAAACTAACAAACACAAAACAGAAAGTCTTTAACACTCAACGAACACAAATTTAAATAAACATATTAAATTTGAACAACATAACTGTAGTAAGCAGAATATAAAAAAATAAACCTGAGTATATTTAAAACCGTTTCCTACCTTTCTGATGAATAGACACCTCTGGAAAAGTCTAGGTTGCATTATCGTCCATTATATGTTCGTACAATTAGTTAAATTGGATGTGATCGATGATCTAAAGTCTAATCATAAAGCGAAAACAAATAGAAAAGAAAGTCCAGTTAAGTCGATTACTGATTGGGCCGTAACATGTTACTTTAATATCTAATATGTCTTTATTCAACTTCAGATATAGAAGAATTATTATAAAATGATAGTGCATCTGTGTGCCTATGAACGAAAATATTTTGTATAACTCTTCGACGTAACGTATATTTCAAAACGAGGTTGTGTTAACAAAGAAACAGAAACCTACAACATGTATTTGCTAACAATATAACTTTTGAGATGAAGTATAATTTTCCCTCTCAAGCAGTATTATTAGATTATGCATGGAATTCATTGCCAGGGGGCGATTAGCGGAATGATCACGTCTCTCAAATTTTAAACAACGTAACATTTAATCGCATAGGTTTAGGCGATATTAAATATAACATTATCGATGAAAGTTGTTCATAAAATAAACAAAATTTTAATTAATTTTCCTTTTACTTCTAGAAAATATAATGCATAAAGTTAAGAACTAAAGTGTTGTCCATATGCTATTTATTGTACTAAATTGCCTTGTTTAAATTTATACTTCGGCACAAACTCTGAAATTGGTAATATGTACGTAGCTTATCTGCATTCTATCTTCAATAAAATCTGATGTATGTTTCTTTTAATATTGTTATTTTTACTAAGGCGGCGAGCCGGCATCAGTATTTCGTCTGCCGTTATGTTCTGAGTTCAAATTCCGCCGAGGTCGATTTTGCCTTTCGTCCATTCCGAGTCGATAAATTAAGTACCAGTTACGCACTGGGATCGATGTAATCGACTTAATCCCTTTGTCTGTCCTTGTTTGTCCCTTCTATCGTTAGCCCCTTGTGGGCAATAAAGAAATAAGAAACGTTAGTACGCCAGGCTTATCGGTATTTCGGTTATCTTTACGTTGTGAGTTCAAATTCCGCTGACGTCGACTTTACCTTTTATCCTTTCGAGGCCGATAAATTAAATATCAGTTACACACTGAGGTCGATGTAATCGACTTAATCCCTTCCTCAGTCCTTGTTTGTCCTCTCTATGTTTAGCCGCTTGTGGGCAATAAAAAAATAAGAAACATTAGCAAGCCAAGGCGAAATCTTTAGCGGTATTTTGTTTATCTTTACGTTGTGAGTTCAAATTCCACCGAGGTCGACTTTATCATTATCTTTTCGGGGCCGATAAATTTAGTGCCAGTTGTACTTCATTACTAGAAGAGAAAAGAATATTGGGAGAGTTTCGTGTTGTTACTACGGTTAGGCATATGTATGCATCATAAACAATATTTACGCTTATGCATATGTACATAAGTGTGTGTGTGTGTGTATTTATAAATATATATATATATATATATATATATATATATATATACAGGTATATATATGTATATATATATATATGTGTTAAGGCATATATATATGTACACATCTATATATATTTATCAATATACACACACACAAACATATATATATATATATGTATATATATATGTACATGTATATACATATATTTATATATATATATATATATATATCCATACACACGATAGACGAGAGTTGGACAGCTGCCGAAATTTAGATGATTAATTGTCTGTCTGCTGGTTTCTTTGTTTCATTCTGTTCTCAACTACAGTTGTCTTTCATATAGTAGTGACTTTACGAGGTGAGCTGCCTGCAGTAAAAACATCAGCACCAGAATCAGTAGACAGAGTCACACATGTTTCGTTTATGTGTAGGAAATGTATACATTTCAAATAGCGATCATTTACCAATCTATCTAATTTCTAATCACAATTTGTCATATTAAGTAATTCCTACACGTTTTCCACACGCAAAAAAAAAAGTACAACGTTCAATGTATTTATATTTACCCATCATTTTTATTATGTCCTGTCAGTACACCACTTATATAAGAGAAGTAGTGTGTGACGACATCACAAAGAAACATCAAAGTGAGTCTAGAAAATATTGCTTACATATATATAAATTGAGATTAAATACATATATTTTAGAAATATTATTTATAAAAATTAGTGATTTTTGTTTCTTATACAGACAGAAAATGAATAATCAATACGAATGTCTTTAATGTATGATTTTCCTTTCTCTATTCATGACTATTAAATGATTGATTAAGGGAACACCTTTAAATATAATGGTAGACATCAAACGCGTGTTATATATGCTTACATACACACCATAGAAACGTACATACATGCATGTGCACACTCACATATAGAAACACGTATATATTAACATATATATCAAATATATATATGTATATATATATATATATATATATATATATATATATATATATATATATATATATATATATATTAGTTTGGCCCTAGACATTTGCAGGCTTCTGGAACGTAGAGCTTTCGATCTTTAGCACTTCCATGTGCAAGTTCTTTGCAAATCATATATAGGTATATCTATATATATATATAAGAAGTTTGGAGGTGGTGTACAGGAATTATATATAAGAAAATAATCAAGGTACTCAGAAATCTGGATGGTTCTACATTTACAGATTTTTATTAATAAGTCACATGTTTTATAAATCATATAAAGCACTTTTCGCTTAGTCTTGTAGCATTTTCATCAGCCAGAATAATTAATTTGCTATATATATTTATTTACAAATTAAAAATAGTGGCTTATTAGCAACTAGAACCTAAAGGTAAAATTAATGGAGATCACAATTGCTAATAAATCGCCCTTTTTAATTTCTCGTTTACACTTTTACCGTTATGGAAATCAACACACGTTTACAACGTTTTTGTTATTTTTTTAAATAAGACTGACAGAGGTAGTTGAGTTTAACCCTAGGCCTGAATCGCCGACGATGAGTTTTAAGATGGTTTACATCACAATCTGTAAACGCAACCAGGCTATGTGCGGTTGGGCCTTACCTCCCTTTATCAGTCATTAAGACTGTGTGTTTGTCGCTTTTGAGTAAGTTTAAATCGTATCTTCACTACAAGTAGTATTAGTCAATACCCTCTGTCACTATTGTGGCTTCTATTAATATATATATATATGAGTGTGTCTGCGTGTGTGTGTGTGTCTGCATACACACATATAAATGGTGGTTTTTAGAACTTATCACGTCCCAATCAGTTTCCCATTTACAAATTTTTCTGAAGTTGATAAATAATGCAGTCTTTTGCTCTCTATATATTTCTCCACATTTTTTCTTTAATTTGTTGCTTCACTTTGCTTTTTCATGCAAATACATATAGACGAAAGGTCAGAAAAATATATGTTTAGACAGTAATTATGCAGTCTTATCTACGTAACATTATTTTTTTCTTGTTTGTATCTACACACGAATGCATATAGAAATATAATATATAGATATTGAAATACGTACAGTAGCATAAAAACATACATGTAAATATACATATGTATGTATGTAGGTGCGAACATATGTGTGTATGTATGATGTACGTATAACTGAGTTATATATATATATATATATATATATGCTTCTATGTATTTATCGTGTCTGCGTAAAACTAGATGAGTTTAGATTTACTAATTATCGATATACGTATATACGTAATGCTCGAAGATGTTTTTATTAGTTACACGACTAATCATTATATCTTGTATTGTTATGTCGAAGTAAGTGTATTTCTGATTTGCTCTTTTTGGGCCAAGGAAAGTTCAGATAATTCACCAAGATACTGCAATGGTGAGAAAAAAAATTGTCTTGTTAACAGCTATTTTTGCATATAAATTCCTGTGATTATATCGATTTCGTCTCGCTTACGATTGGAACAAATATATACATATATATATATATATATATATATTCCTTTATTTCAGTTATTTATTTATTTATTTGTATGTATGTACGTGTGTGTATGTCGTATATATGTCTGTGTATATACATATTTATGTATGTATAAATAGCATTAGCCTATATATTCCTATCTATATAGACATCTGCAGACATACTTATATACGATAAAGTGTGGTTGGATATTATACAAGTGCCGTTCGTGTATTCTGTTTGCAACAGAAAAAAAGTGTGTGCCACATTGTATTATACATTTCGTAGAATACAAATGCTATCACTACTACTACTAATACTACTACTACATTTCCTGCTTTTATGTAAGAATAGGCAGGATTTAAGATAAATCAAAATTTCAATAATATAAGCGAAATATCTCGGGATATACTTGTTATATAGCCTGTAACTGGTGCGAAATATTATGAAATTTCCATCAGATGACGATATTTAAGAGTTCGTTATCCTATATGATATTCAGGTTATCAAAGCACGACCTCCCATAGTGACAAAGACACATAAGTAATTCTTTCCAATTTATGAACAAGAAATACAGAGAATATTTTGTTCGAATTATAATAGTTCAGATAATAACAAGGTAGGCATTGATGCCGCTGTGTGGTCAAGATGTTTGCCCTGGACTAGGGAGTTTAGTGGACAGCATCCTTTCGCAAAATTCTGTGATAATTGGGGAAGTATTTTGTATCATAACTCCTGGGAAACCAATTTACTGACATTTGGGAACGGAAAATTAAATAAAGCGGAAGTCTCTCATCCATCCATCTACGACGAGTATTCCAGTTGATCCAATCAGCGGAACACAGGTTGCGGAGGAGGTGGAGGGCCCCTCAGGTGTGCCGAGGGAGGCCCCAACCCCCGAAACCTGTAAAAGAAAGAAGAGAAAAAAAAGAAATGAGAGACGGTCGGCGGGAGGTACTGTGCCGCCGAACGAACCCGTTACCCCTCCGGTGGGAAGTGTGCCACCGGAGAAAGAGAAGCTGCCAGCGGGAACGGTGCCGCTGTCAGAAGACTCTTCCTCGGAGGAGGAGGAGGAGGAGGAGGAGGAGGATATTATCCTCTGGTACATCAGGAGGAGGGAATTTGAAAGGCTCCTGGATCGTGCATGCGGCCGGGAGAGATCCTTTTCTGCATGCACATCAGCAGCAAGATGCCCCCCCACCCACAGGTGGCCGCTTAGGTGGTTACCCTTGCCACCATTAACATGGTCAAGGCCACCTATAATGAATTGAGTTATTTATACTTTACTAACGAAGTGGATTACAACATGGACACTTGCCTGATGGCAGCATTAGGTTTACTGATGGAAAAATTATTGATTGTAAATTGATTACTGATTGTACATTAATTGTAACCATAGTGAACAAAGGTTTTCGAGGGGTTACCGATCGGTGGGCGCCGGTGACCCTCTCATTTTTTTCATCTATGTCATCCTCATTTTGTCATTAATGTTTCTGTCCAGCCCTAGCTTCTGCTAATATTTGTAATGCCTTGATGGCAAATTTCATGAAATAAAGAAGCTTGTTTCCCAACCACATGGTTCCGAGTTCAATCCCACTACGTGGTACCTTGGGCAATGGTTTCCTACTATAGATGCATGCTGACCAAAATCTTGTGAGTGGATTTGGTAGACGGGAACTAAAAGATATATAGGCTTATGTGTGTGTGTGTATATCCAAGTTCATCCTCTCCAGCACCGCTTGGTGTATTTATGTCATTGTATATGACATATATGCTGGTGTATTTATGTCGGCAATAGAATAAGTAGTAGGCTTACAAAAGCTTACAAAGAATAAGTCTTGGTGTCGATTTCATCGGCTGAAGGCAGTGC
>NC_142948.1:10387888-10435388 GCF_046866305.1 Octopus bimaculoides | reverse complement strand
GTTTTTGCGTTTGCTTAAATGGCTTACAGAAATCTTCCACGCTGCAATAGTATATCTATCTATCTATCTACATATATATATATATATATATATATATATATATATATATGGTAATCTTCAAGTTTAGGGGGATAAAAAAGATAAATAAAAATATTGAAGGGAAGTAACTGAACGTCTTATCAGTATTCTCCGTACATCTCTGTTTATAAATAAATCACACACGTGATTTGATTGACGTTAGGGTTTGGGTTAGGGTTAGGATTAGGGTTAGGGTGTGATTTATTTATAAACAGCTAGAAGAAAACGGATAATACTGGTAAGTCGTTCAGTTATTTCCCTTGAATATTTTTATTTATTTTTTTATCCCCCTAAACTTGAAGATTGCCTATATATATATATATACTAGCAGAGGCACCCGGCGTTGCTCGGGAATGAAATTGTTGCTTATATACTTGCAGATAAAAAGGCAAAATATGCTGTATAGAAATGTGGGGACATTCTGTAGATGGACTCTCAGATGAATGATGGCTGGGCGCCTCTCATTAATGGGGAAAATTGAAGATGTGCCTCATTGGTACTTGGAAACTTTTACGAAAATTAAAATGGGGATCGTTGCCAGTGCCCCTGGACTGGCTCTTGTGCGGGTGGCATATAAAATACACCATTTCGAGCGTAGCCGTTGCCAGTACCGCTTGACTGGCCTTCGTGCGGGTGACACGTAAAAGCACCCACTACACTCTCTGAGTGGTTGGCGTTAGGAAGGGCATCCAGCTGTAGAAACTCTGCCAAATTAGATTGGAGCCTGGTGTTGCCATCCGGTTTCACCAGTCCTCAGTCAAATCGTCCAACCCATGCTAGCATGGAAAGCGGACGTTAAACGATGATGATGATGATGATGATGATGATTAAATGAAATAAATGATTTACGTGAATATCCTCAGAAGAGTAATTGAAATAAATGGCGATTGTGGAGCCCCCACCCACGCACGGACGCACGCACGCACGCACGCGCGCGCGCACGCACGCATACACACGTGTGTCTTTGTAAATATGTTTGTATACATTTATGTATGTGTGTGTTTGTAAGAGACAGAGTGTGAGTGAGTCAAGGTGTGTGTGTGCGTGTGTATGTGTGTGAGACAGAGTGAGAGAGCGGTGTGTATGTAGTATTTACTCTCTCTCACTCTCTCTCTCTCATACACACGAACACACACACGAACACACACAATAGAAAGTGAAGCTTTTTGCGGTTGTTACGTCAATACCGGAAGTTGACATTGAGGAACCTTTTTAAAGAAGTGAATCTTAATTATAAAGCAATATTATTTATTTTTAATTTAAAAAATCAAATGAAGAGCCTAAGATTTATCCGAGGTCAAAGTATTCATGCATTACAAGTATGGAAGCATTTGGTGAAGTCGATTTCACGTGAAAAGCGATTACACACACATCTCTGTTTTATATATAGTATATATATATATATATATATATATATATATATATATATATATATATATATATATATGTATGTATATATAGACAGTTATACTAGACGATGGTCATCGTTTGCCAATTAAACATACTCACCATTTATTTCATCATCACTTTAGCTCTTATTTGCAATTTTTCTCAAAATTCTTTCGCTGCATATTCTGTAATTTCTTCGTTGATTCTGTGTCCCATTTACCATCGATTTGCTGCTTTGGTTTGCGTAAGTCTCAAAGTTGTTTATTGGACTGGAAATGTCCCCGCATTTCTTGCAGAAATTGATTCTCCGATGCTCCTCAGAATACAACTTCATTCTCTTTTCCATCAATGTTTTTTTGTTTTTTTTGCCTTCCGTTTGCCAAATCTGCTCGTTTATGTTTGGATCAGATTCTATTTCTCTTCCTTTTGTTTGATTTAGAAGAAAGATTTGTCTGTAGGTGTGTGCTTTATGCTGAATTAGAGTCGATTGTTTGATATCATTCATGGTTAAGGTTTATAATACATCTGTATATTCAAAATGTGTCGAGGGCGCACGATCTAGTGTTTACCGTTTTGGACCACGATCAGGAGAACGAGATTGCAATTCATGGACTGGTTTGTGCGCCGTATGCTTGAGCAAAGCAATCCGTCTCTACTTGCTTTGTTGAAATATATGTGTGACCTACGACAATGCTAAGTATTTTAATCCAATACTTTGCAAATTTCCACAGTTCTCCTCCTTTGTTACGAGATTCGAGAAAAATATATTTACACTTTTGGCGTGTAAATTTGCTTACCACGTCGTTTCCTCATCCGGTATTACCTACCAAACTTCTTCCGTGAATGCAATGGAAGTAACGGACACATTTGTTTGCATATGTAAGCAACATATTTCGTAGCTTTACTAAATTATACAAGGCTGAAGGTTGTATTTTCTTGCCTATGTATAACCCAATTTGGAAGATCGATAGCAAAACAACGTGTCTGTCGCATACTTGTTTTTCCATAGATTGGTGTATACAGAACTGCTATTTCTACATGTCCTTCAATGTCCTTCGACATGGCCTTCATAAGCTTTATTTAAAGTTGGGACTAATATATTTTTATGTTGGCTCGCTTCTTTATTTCATTAAAATTGCCATTTAGGCATTACACAGATTAGCAGAAGCTAGGGCTGGACAGAAACATCGATGAGATGAGATGAATAGTGTACATGATGATATAGATGGGAGAAGACAAAGCCGCCCACCGAACTTTGCTTCTCTAAAACTTTGTTCTTTTTTTTTTTTTAAATCATAAATTTTAAACAAAAAGAATTCAATTATAACAGTTAATCCCCCTCGTCGCTGCCCCCGAGTAAATAGCCTACTGCCTGCAGACAACTCTGAATTGACAGGCTCGGGCCAACGGCGAGGGAGGCGTATTTTACCTCGCCAAAGAGTGCTGAGACCTTTGACAAGGTCCCTCTATTTATGACCTCCGCAGCTACCTGCGGAGGCCACATTGAACTGCCAGTGCAGGCCGAATAGTTTCTTTCTAGGTCGCACTGACAGTCCAAAAATTTTCTATGTTCCCTCTCTCGTGGTATAGGAGGACAACCTCCTCCCCTTCCTCACGAGGAGGGGCCTCACACTGCTCCGTCAGTGGCACAATTCCCACTGACAGAGCCTCATTCACGGGTGCCGTCAGCGGCACAGAGGCATCCGGCGACTTCTCCCTCTTCTTCCTTTTCCTTTTTCTCCTTGAGGATACAGGGGGCAACGTCGGCATGCGCGGAGGATCGCTGTCCTCCTCTGCCTCCTGTACATTCTTTGGTGAGCAACCATTGCTCGCTTCTTGATTAGTAAATTGTGCGTGACCTTTAGCGTAAGCTGTAGCGTAAACTGAATGTTGTGAGATGTGTAGCGCAAACTGAAAGTTGAAATAAATATATTGTTCCAACATATATTTAAATACGATACCCATTGATATTGACATTGCCCAACTTAATGTCTTGTCTAACTACGCAATATATGTTACGAATAGATATCTGTACAGTATAATATATCCTGTATTGAATAAACATATGTTCTTGTAGAAGTTGACAGGTTTGTTAACCCAAAGGGTTTGGGACGTTTCCAATGAGTGTTAGACTTGTTTGGCTATGAATATACAATTGGTGTTCACATTTTATTTAAATATGTTTCATTACACCTCTCTCTATTTGTTTATATGCGTTTTTAATGCCAAACACATATGTGTATTTTTATTCCTTATCTATTTGAATTCCAATTCTCGCCTGAAAATCTATTTTACATAAGAATTATTTATAATATTAATATGCCAATCAAATGTTACCCTCGAATATATTTCGGTTTATTTATTATAGACAAAGAATAACATTTATCTTTGTTTGTCATTGTGGTTCTTTATATGTTATTCCTCTCTCTATTATCGATTTTCGTTTTATTTAATTTCTTTTCTTATATATAGATACATCACCTTGCTGTTTAACCCCCATGTCAGGTATGGTCGTGAAAATAATATAGCCTTAGCTATTTCCTTAACTATAATGTCTTCCACTTTCGACAATACAAATATTACCCCATGTTTATTAAGTCACTTGATGATGATATCACGGAGGGATGACTGCTATGTCTAGCAGGGGAAACAACCATGTAAATGCCTCCCTCGTTGCTTCAGTCTTCATTTTGTTGTTTCACAACGTGATTTGGCATTCAATAGTTCTATTAATTTATCTCAAACTGACACAACAGGGACTCAATGTAATTGAATATTAAGTTAATGGCGTATCTCCAAAATTTGCTTTAGAAAACATTAGACATATGATATATATTTAATGTCATTGATGTGTGCGACTATGTGTGTTTGTGTGTGTGTGTGTGTGTGTTGCTACTAGTCGTGGTACTTACGCCGAGCACAGAACTGGTTCGGGAAATACAAGAGCAAGTTTTTCACAACGTTCATGGCAATTTTCTGTTTTTAGTAATAAAGTATATAGCACTGCATAATTGCATACGGCATTTCAAGGAAAAATAAACCGAATATATGTACCATCAATACTATATCGTGTGAGAACACACCTGCTCTCGTAGAACTTTGAATATAGCTGTTTTAAAATAATTATTTCCTTTATTTGCCGCCGGTGGTGTGAAGGATGAGAATTACAGATAAAGAGTTATGGGTATTGATAATTCTTTTCACGAAAAACATAGTAGGAGTGTTTCACGTAAGTAAATAATGCAATAAAAGAACAAATAATCTCTATATGCCACTGCTGAATGAAATTATTATCGAAAATTTCTTTAGATTTTGTACCAATGTATTATTTCTACATTCTTATCAAAACGACTGCATATATGTGACCACGTATGAACCATATGACGTAGATGAATAGGCGCATACATACATAAATATATATATTATATATACATATATAGAAGTACATATATAAATGTATATCTATATGTATAAATATATAAATATATATATATATATATATATATATATATATACACACATATATATACATATATATACATATATATGTACACACATATATATATATATATATATATATATATATATATATATATATATATATATATATATATATATATATACATAACACTGCAAACCTCACAGCCAATTGTATCATAGTATGGTACCGGGCGAGTCGTAGGATAATGGGAGAATAGCAAATTTTAAGTAAGGAAATGTGCGCGCCAACGTTGACAGCACGGTCATATGTTCGTTTCCGAGGCAAGGAAGCGTTAAGTTCCAATTAGATAAAAATTTCTAAACGAAAATTATTTTTCATGCAATAATATTTTTGTGCAATGACATCATATAACTTTGATTGTTTTTTTTTTTTTTCAAAACCAATAAAACACGTTTAGATGTCAGAAATAAAACTTACGTCAGGTCGAATTCAGGTGCTGTTAACTCACCAAACACTACAAATTTGGACTTATCAGTTTTTTTGTCGTTAGGCCCTGAAAACGTTTCATTGTGAAAGGTTGGGCGTTGATATTTTGTTCAGTGAATTTTGCGATTTTCTTAGTTGTGTGCTGAAGCATTTCATCTAACCGTTAATTGATGTTTATCTTAATTGTTTTTATTGTCGCAGAAATACGCGCTATCAATTTATTTTTCAGTAATTATATACTGATTAGTAACAAAACTGTACGAAGAGGTTATCGAATATTTTACGTCATTTGACGAATAATTTTTTGTGACAGCACACCCAACAACCATACGCCACTGTGTTCACACAAATAATGCATTGGCTATTAATTATTTCGGACATAGAAAATTATTGCCTGTCCTACGCAAGCCACCACATACCTCTAGCATAGAAATGCAGCATCGCCTTTGAGAGACAGACAATTAAAATACTTTTTATACACGAAACATAGAGTTCAGCATCATGATTGCAGCTGGTAATACATATTTACTCACTCAAGCGGCTATTGACTGAAATGGTATATTCGACGCTTGGATCCGGTTTCTCGTAAAAGAAGTGATATACCAAGCATCATTTACAACATCTCAGTGTATCCCATCAGCTGCAACGAGCACAAACGTAAAACATTTAGGGGCAGTTAAAAGGTGGACGTGTGAAAAAACATAAAAGGGACGTTCAAACATAACACGTCAATCAAGCAATGTATCACAGGCTCAGAGTTGAACTCACGGAATCTAAACGTAGAAATTTATTACTAAAAATCAAATATTCACTTCAAAATTTGGCACAAGGAAAGGAATACGACCCCGATACTTCACACGAACTTGTTTGACTGATCCAGGAAGGAGTAAAGGTAAGGTCAACCACGGTAGAATTCGAACTCAGAACGTAAAAACAGGTGAAATACTACCAAGCATTAAGACTTGTGTGCTAACGATCCTGCGAGTTTGCCACATTTGAAAGAGTAAATATGTATTAAATAGAACACATATGTTAGAAAAATTTCTAGTGATCCACCGATCTCGCTTCGTTCTCAAGAACCGTAAAACTTCCAATCATGCAATGAGTCAGATAAGGAGAAACACTTGCTACAAAGCAATTCAGCGCTTCCTAAGAAATTGCAATAAGAGACATTGCCTGGAAATATGGTATCACCATGAAGAATAGGCTACTAACGTTTACAATGCAGTTTGTAGTATATATCGTGCTTATCGCAAAATGAAGTGCTTGGCACAGGTGTTTCACATAGTATCAAAACAAAATAAACGCGGTCCTGAAACGTAACCCAAGGCGGAATATATGAATAGAGCGATCAACTTGAGAAGGCGGAGTAATTCTGCATGGGTTAGAGAGAAATTGTAGACTGAGACATGAAGTGTGAAAGCAAACTTCACGTTCGAAATCCATTATCGCGATTAAAAATGTGGTCCACACAAAACTGGATAAAACTTAGACTGAATCATGACTCCAATTGAGTTTTTCTACATGAGTTTTTATACGAGCGCTACTATCTAGAAGGGACAGTGGTGGTTAACTACGGTATCAAATGTCATGGAAATATCTATGCATGGAATATCATTGCAGTAGCATCTCCTAAAATAGATAATAAAAGAACGGAGAGGAATGAGAGCCGTGATCTCGGAATACCCAAGTTTGTCGCAAGTGGACCCAATCAGTTGTCGAGTGATAATCTGGAGTTCGGGTGTGATTTCTCAGAAGTTCATTAAGAAGTTAAAGTGTTGATATAGTCACATATTTCCCAACCAACTGTACAAGCAGGGTGAAATCCAAAGACCAATGAAAGGGTGATGAATAAGTATTGAATGAAGATCATTTCGAAGAAATGAAATGTAGGAAGGATACCCTGAAAATTATAAATGAAATCCGATAAAGCATGTGTTTGTTTTGAAAATAATATCTCCATATATATATATATATATATATATATATATATATATATATATATATATATATTGTAAATGCAAAAGTAAAAGCAAAACACAAAGGATTCTGCGGTACACGTGTTTCAAGCTTTATAGTTGTTACATCAGTGTATAATTGAGAGTATAAAGCTATCATCAGCCGCAAATGTATTCTCTCCCAAGAATTATATCACTATATCACATAGACGTTAAAGGAGGAAGAAAGATGATATATATATATATATATATATATGAGAGAGAGAGAGAGAGAGAGAGAGAGAGAGAGAGAGAGAGAGAGAGAGAGAGAGAGAGAGAGAGAGAGAGAGAGAGAGATGGATAGAGAGATAGATAGATAAGATTTTGCAAGATATGCTATTTTATATATTATCTGAATGATCATAACATGACATTTAGTGGTCGAAACTTATTTAGAAGTGCTATGCCGTCAATATCAGGTTGATAACGTACACTATAAGAAATATCAATTGTATCTAAGTATCAAGAATAACAAGAACATCTAAAGGACGATTTGGAAACTGTTGTAAATTGAACAGTTGAAAAATAAAAAAAACAAGGAAAGACTTATTGAAGTTAGATGAATTAAAATGCGGAGGTTTAGAATGTAAGGGTGAGGCATATATGCTGAAATTATAGCCAGTTCTTGGTACACGACATCTTTGAAAGTTGTTTAAAGGAAACATAAAGAAAGAGACTATTTTTTTCATATTATAGAACTAATTGAACGTGGAAGAACATTCTTTCAATGGGTTAAAATGATGTTGTATGAGGACTGTACACAGGAAATATATATATATCAATACATAGTGACACACGCGCACACACACAAACACACACACACACACACACACACAGTCAAACTTATACAATATGCATGAGCACTGCGCATTTATATGCAATGTATACCTATGAATAAATATATGAATACATATTTATATATACACATATACATATATATGTATCTATGATGTATACATACATACATATATATATTCATATCTTTTGATAATACATGTGTAAACACATATGTATATAAATGTCCAATTCTTTTGATAAGTATGTATACATATTCTTATCATTTATATATATATATGTATGTATGCATGGAGGTAGATATGTATGCATATATATATGTATATATGCATGTGTGAATATATGAATGTATAATACTTCAAAGCCATATGATCTTTATAAACAACATAATTATATATGAGATAGGAATATACATATGTCTAAAACATCACACCAATTATCCACATCAAAATTGTAATGTTGGTGAGAGACTTCTGATATCAATATTTTTACAACTTTTGGCGAAAATAAAAATCAATTGATGCTGTAATTCACACACAATGAAAAGTTATCAAGACAAACATCAATAGACACAGTCACAGGAAAAAAGATGAAAAGTACATCACACACACACACACACACATATATATATAAATATAAATGTATATATATGCGCACATACGTATGTATGCATATGAATATATATATATATATAATGTATATGTATTAAAGCATATTTATGTTTGTATGTATGTAATGTATCAAGATAACAGAATAGTAACTGTAATAACTAAAGGTGTCAGCAAGGAATGACGTCACAGGAGGTATATATATATATTGGATTATGAGTAGTAGCATTAAAGCCAAAGATGGAAGTTCAAAAATTAAAATAATATAACTGTTATGTAAATTATATTGTTGTTGGTAATAATCCGTTCTACTAAAAGCACAAGACCTGAAAGTTTCGGGGAGGTAATTAGCCGATCTCATTAGCAGCAATTTATCGATTCCGAAAGGATGTAAGGTAAAGATGATCTGGGCGGAATTTGAACTCAGTACGCCAAAACGGACGAAATGCTGCCAAGAATTTGGCCGGCGTGCTAAAGATTCGGCCATCTCACTGCTCTCATTTGCTGGAATAGTAGTACGCATATGATTACTTGAAGATTGGTTGATTGGTAAACTTGAGACTTCAAAACATTATTTTAGGAATAATCAATGTAATGATACACTTGCATTGCCCAAATATATACAGGATCGACTTTTAATATATACAGGATCAATATTTTATATATATTTTGCCTATTTGGTTACGTTTGCTGGCCGTTTAATTTTTTTTAAAGATAGAGATAACTTATGTGAATGTTGAAACATGTGTGCATATATAAAAGAAGGATGTGAGTAATTATGTACCTGTAGATTGGAATTAGGTACACAGATTATAAATAATTTACGTGCATATATATATCTATATCAGTGTATATATTCATATACATATGTACACATGGATACATTAAGAGGTAGCTAGATATATAGAGACAGTGTGATACATAGAAAGAAGGAGAGAGATGCGATTTCAGCAAATATTTTTTACATGAACGTTATAATATATATTACTGAGACAAATACAGGATTAAATATGTGACAAATTTAGGAAATATATATATATATATATGAGATTAGCATGTATATAGATAAATGCATAGACATTCAGACGTATATCTAGGTAGAGGAATTGATGTATTTTATATATTTGTAGACCTGTCTCTCTAACTGCCCATGTCAGCAATGTCATGGAATACACAACCGAGAATAAACTGATTGTTTTCCTTCAAGATATTGATTTGCTTCCTGATATCCATCATGACTTCTGTTCAGGAAGAAGCCTTACACAGCCTTTGCCACATTATGATTTTTTTTTTTAATTAAGAAATTACTCGTGGATTTAACATATCTCGATTTTTCAAGGGCCTTTGATAAGTTTTGTCATGGAGTGGTATGTCACAAGCTAAGGAAACTTGGCATAGCCCGGGAACATAGAGAGTTGTTGCGTCACTTCTTAACATATAGAAGCCAGGCTATGCTATCCAATGGAGCCTTTCCATGGAGACAGTAATACAGAGTAAACTGTATTAGAGCCGCCTGTGTTCGTGGTGGCTATTTCAGACATGCCGTTACACAGACAGCAAAAGTTGCGGCAACAATGTTATTTCGACCTAAAGGAATGGCAACACCAGACTGACATACGTCGCTTGATCTTGCAATTGATATGACCAACGATGCCAAGTTTCGCATGCGTATCACCAAGATGTTGGCAGTGTGCAGGCAAATTGGCGGGATGGATTCTCAGAACTTTCAGAACAAGGGACCAGGAAACTACGCTGGTTCTATGGAAGATATTTTTACTAAGCCGTCTACACTATTGCTCTCAACTGTGGTCACCCTACAGGGTCAGCTTAGCAGGGGAACTTGAGTCAGTTCGGCGATGTTAAACTAAGAATATTGTTCCAATGGAATAGCTCAGCTACAAGGAGACACTGAAAGAGCGACAGCTCCTTGGAGCAAAGATTATACAGCGATAAATATTTATGGAAGATATTGGTGGAGCTGGCTCAAGCCTTTGAATCGAGAAATATACAAGACAACGAACTGAATGACACTGGACAGTGGACCATGTACAGAAGTAGCTATGGATAAAAGGTCCCTGAGTTATTCCATGCCTTTTAAAAATATCTGAGAGTTCTTCATTGAGTAGGGTTAGGTGTTTTCAAGAATCAAATGAATCTCCGACTATTCTAAGTCCCAAATGAACCAATATTAAGGTTAAAAAAATGCAGCAGTATCAAGCTCTTTCGTTCATCGAAAGTTAGTCACATAGGATTGGGAATTAAATGGCTGATTACAATGGCGGTTTTCCAGGTTGGCCAGATCCTTAAAGCGGAAACATGTAAGAACATAAAAGAATGAAAGAATATATATATATATATATATATATATATATATATATATATATATATATATATATATATATATATATATATATATGTATACATATATATATATGTATACATATATATATATGTATACATATGTATATGTATACATATATATGTGTGTGTGTGTGTGTGTGTCTGTATTACTTTGTGAATTGGTAGATTACTATATATGTGCTTTCATGTGTGCATGTATGTGTGCGTGTGTGTGCGCATGTGTGTATTTTGTGTATATTGGTTGTAAGACAGATAGTTTAGATAATGTTCACGCTTACTCCACTGTTGCATGCGTTGGTAAAAGGAAAGACACATATATATATATATATATATATATATATATATATATATATATATATATGCATCTATACAGGTATATATATATGCATCTATACATATTTTGTATATACTGTTTCTAATTTCATGAATATATATATATATATATATATATATATATATATATATATATACATGTGTGTGTGAATATATTTATTTACCTATGAATGTATGTATGTATGTATGCATTCATGTAAATATACATGTATGTAAAAATGTATGTATGTATGTATGTATGCATATCATTGATAACCAATCTGGTGTCAAATAAAATGTGTTGAAATATGTGAATAAGTGAAGAAATTATTTCTATTAACGAAGTAACATTTCACAGCTTGACACATCCCGCATACAGTCACAATACCAATGCAAGATACCTCTTACATTAATGTCTATCTTATTGCAAGCGTGTTCATAAATAAATTGTACAAACTTTAAAAAATATATATATATCGATATATTCTATATACTACACATTTATATGTTCATAAAGATATACGACTAGATATCAGCTTACGAATCAATATAATTTATATTTATTGTAATTCTCTATACGATTATTTCCTCAGATAATATATCAATGTAATATACAAATATTAACATAAATCTCCGTTCATTAACGAATTTGTCTGAATAACATTCTGACTGTTTGTTTAGGTATGGGTTGTTTTGGTTCCGGTAGATATTTTATATTTGATAATTAATAAACTTATAACACTCGTTCACATACAAGCACATATACACACAAACACACACAGATAGACACACACAAACAGACACAGATAGAGACACATGCCACCAAACACACTCGCACGTTCACCGTCAAACAGTAAAACATACGTTTTTATATACATATATACGTACCAATTTACGTGTGTGTATGTGTGCGTGTTTTATGTATTTTTCGGCAAATAATTTACTGTAGATACATATATGTATCTATCCTTACGTACATATATAGGCACATAAATATATTGCATGCATATACGTATTATGTTCCTCTACGTATGTTAACATGCGTGTTTCTCGATGTTTTATGTTGGTGTGTAGGTGTGTGTGCGCGTGTGTATGTGTTTCTATGTGTGGAACGTAAATCAGAAATATATTTGCAGCGTAAAACTAATAGTTATACTGAAATTAATGCAGAAAACTATTGTTACAATAATTTTTTTGCGAAACATAGCCTGAATTTTCAAATTAATTTTGGTAATAAAGAACAATTTAGGAATACAATATTACGCATACTGAATTTGTGTTTAGCACAAACACTTAAAATAATATATTGACTAATAATTTTAAGTTTTTTAAATTTTTTTATTATTTTCACATGACATTAAAATATGAATGACGTATACGTGTTTCGAATGGGAAAAAAGTCTTCCGAAAGTAGTTCTCACGAGGCTATAGCATAGCGTATATTTTCCTATTAAAATACGTTCGAACTTATATACCATTACAGTATGACGGAAGCAAAGCTATCGTTTACCTCTCGTCATTACCGAAAGCTACAGATTCAGTTTAATTAATGTAAACTTCATCTTCAACTATGCTTGCCTATAAGGTAATTCATAATAATATGAAAGATTGTAAGAGCATGTATACTTAGTTTCGGCATCTGTTGTATTTTTATTATATTATTCTTTCGCTTATTGGAATGAAAACATATAGAAGACATTGACCAAGTGGATTTTGAATGAAATTATCGAATGAAACACTAATTTTGAGCTATTTGAGAGCAAATATAATCCCCTGTACATACATAACCCATTATTCTGCACAATAGGTGCGAGTCCGCATGTTTGTGCGTCCGTGTGTGTTTCTGTATGTATTTATATGAAAACGCAGATACAATTGGCCATAGAGGAGGAGATAAATTTTCTTTATATATAGAGGACATTGAAGCGCTCATGACATTTGAGAGAAGAGATAGCTGCATAAGGTTCACGATGCTAAAGTCTGAAAGAACAGCTGAAAAGTCGCTAAACCAGCATTAATTCTGCACGATAGAAAAAGCAGTAAATGAGATCTTGGGTGGGTAAAGGCAGGATGTTACAGCAGCTCATTACCAAGTTTCCATAAACAAGCATGGTGGTGGTGGTGTTTCTGGTGTTAAGAGTAAGGAGAGGGAGAGGGGGTTACAGTTGTTTCCTGTTGAAGTTGCCTTGCCACTCCTATACCACTTAATTACCACTCAACATCAACAAATACTTACAAGGAACAAAAGGAACAGTTGAGATGGGGGGGGGGGGGAGAAAGGGTCAGTGAGAATGAGTAAAGAGCAGAATTGTGGGAGATTTATTGGTTCCCCAGATTAAATGTTCCTAATTCACCCTTAAAAAGAATTCTGCTCAGTTTAACAAGTTCAACATTTACTGCTTATCTCTTAATTTACTAATAGAAAAGATAATTAACCAGAAATCCACTAGAATATTTGTTGGTAAAAGTGAAAAAAGAACCTAGATGTGACCCCGTTCTATAGCCCAAATATGAAGAGGGGAGCCAATAAACCTTCCACAAGACAAGTGTTGATTAGTCGAGTGTCAAAAGATTGAGGGAAAATGCCTACAAAAGCATCATGATAAAGTGTCACCTTCATCAAGAGCAGCCATCAAGAGGAGGGGAAGGGAGATGGTGTCTGCCTGTTGGTGGCCAGTCATTTATACGACCCATCACACAGTTTCTAGGCTCCAGAATTTACTACTGTGCCAGAGTTTGCTGGGAAAAGGTAGGTCGGCCAAGCCCAGTATTGCCTCTTCCACCACGGATACCTCCAGTTCGTGGCTGTCCTCGTACAGCTAAAATAAGAAAACAACACAACATTCAAGACAAAGTCATTCCTAAATTGATGGTCACAACAAAACATTCTAACTTATGATAGTTTTACATTTAAAAAGAAACAAAAAAAGAAATTAGTTCTATAATAAAGAACTTAGAATAAATTCTTGCAATAAATTTTACAATATAAAATGGAGAAGAACATTATTAAATTTTATATCAGAAAACTTACAAGGTAAAAGAAATAGTTTAGCCTCTGTGTCAACCTCTGCTCTAAGCCAACCTCCCACATAAGCCAGAAAAATCTTTCTAAATTAATGATGTGAGATATAGGCAGTTGGTAAATATTAACATTAATCACATCGAGATTATAGTAAGGCATGCATGGGTGCCACTGGTTCATAAATAGAGTGCCATGAAGACGTAAATAAATATAGTTACTGTGTTCAAACCCAGCCAATGTTAGCTGTAGATTAAGAAACTTCAGCAGAGGAGAGCATTAGCAGACAGGCACCATGGCATGGATTGAAATGCTACCAATATTCTGATGTTTATAGTTGATGCAGTGGAGTTTGAATTCATGAACAAGAGAAAAATAATGAGAAACAGAAGACTGGTTACCTATAAGCATATCATAAAATATATTGCATTATAAAAATTGTGCACATAATCATACAATGTCCGAAAAATTATAAGTCTAAAACCATCGCTGAACACTCATAATGCACGTTCCCAATTTGGTGAAAATCAATTACAAAATACGACCGTTATAAACTTTTACACACACAAACACACACACCTACACAGAACGGGATTTATATTATAGACACACCCACAAATACATGGTTCTTACAACTTTCTCCCTCTCTCTCTCTCTGTCTGTCTGTATCTCTCTCTCTCTCTTTCTCTCTCTCTCTCTCTCCCTCCCTCTCTCTCTCTATCTATCTATCTATGCATGTATGTACACTTACACACAAACATAGATAGATAAAAAGGAAGATGATAGAAACATTCGATCCTAGTTAGATACAACAGTACATGCCTTGCTACATCTAGGAAGAAAGAGAAAGGGAACAATTTATATATATATATATATATATATATATATACCAGAGTAAGCACATAAAATGTGCAACAAGGTAGAAAAAACAGTACTCAAATACCAGAGGTAGAGTAACATATATATATATATATAATTAACAAAATATGGTAAAAATTTGATATTAATTAATATCAATTTAATACCAGGAAACTAGCACATTAAAAGAATCACAAGGTTCTTGAAAAAATTTTTGGAGATCGTAAAAAGATTATAGTACTTGTAATATCTAAGATTGACCAGTGACCAGTCTGTCATATGTATATGACTATTTGATCTTGCCCTCGCTGAACGCCGTGGGAACCAATTATTTTCGCATATTTTACTCTATTAGTTCACTTCCTCATTTTGCTGATCCCCATCGCATTGTACTCGTAGTGATCCTCGTATATATATTTTTATCTTCCTTCACAACCCACTTGAATTTTAACTTCACTGCTTTCATTTTCATTCATTTGTCTAAATCCCTGATGCTAAGCATTTAAACATTCTTTTCAGTTTGGCAAGCATTTCACTCCACACTTCAGTGATCCTACATACAATTTTCGTTTATCACCATTCTTCTCACTGCAAGGATATTATACACACGTATAATTATGTATATGCATATATATATATATATATATATATATATATATATATATACATATAAACATAGCCATGTGGGGAATTGTCCGTGAATGTTTGCATACGTCTATATATTGATGGATTGATGTGAACACATATGTACATATAACCTTCTATGTGTAAGGAGTTAGGTTTGGAATTGTAAAGTGTATAAGCAGATACACACAAACTTATAAAAATAAGGAATCATATATATATATATATATATATATATATATATATATATATATATATATATATATATATATATTAATTATATATATGTGTATATATATAGATACCTATATACATGTATGTATATATATATATATATATATATATATATATACATATATATGTGGGTGTGTATACACACATATATATATATATATACATACCCAAATATATGTATTATCTAAACATAAAAAAAATATTCATTGGGAATATGCCAAGAAGAAATATTGAGAATAAATGTTTCCATTGATATAATATATTTTCTTTTTTGTCACCGTGTCTAGTTTGAATAACGTTCTTTGTTATAAAGAAAAATCTTTGAATATCTTATCGCAAATATTTTGTTGGTGAAATGGTTGTACATATTTCTGAAAACATGTTTAGGCTCAACTCCAATTCTTCACTACAAAATTTCTCTCAACTCTATTCGAAAGGAATTTCTTTTTATATATCTTGCGGATTCCTGAAGTGTTTACTTTGTATACGACTGTATTTAACGAGATCTGATACTTGTCTGCAGGTCTTCGGCTTTAAGCACCGAACCCTTTTCCAAACTTACGTTGAATGAAGCAACGGCTATCATAGCAATATTCCTACGATGTTTCACCCGTGTACTGTATTTAATGTTGGTGGATATGGAACCTTTATCTTTCGGAACAACAGTAATAACACAACAACTCCATTTTCAGATCCAAGAATCCTTTATATAATCGTTCGCCTTCACAGGATTTTACTAATATATCCAGTTTTAGACATAAATCTTGCTTCAACTCATAAACGGTGAGAAAGTGTTGCATGATTCTGCGTGCCAAACGGAGAAAAGGGAAAAAAAGACACAAATACCTTTATCTCTGAAGGTAATTTTTATATATCTTTTCAATTTAAATACGTGCAAAAATTTAGAAAATATTTGCCTCTCACCGAATAAAATTTGCAATCTAATTATCGAAAAGTGCCGTTAAATAGTCACATTGTTTCCCTTTACCGTGAGCATAAATTAATTCGAGATTCCTTTATTGCTCTTCTAAAACGAATGTACGAGTGAAAAAAACGATAATCGACGCCCTTCTTCCTTCCAAATCTAGTTAAAACATCATATGATCGTTCTTACACACAACAAAATTAATTGCAGTACTACCTCTGTTGTAAAACAAAACAAGTCTTTCCTGGAGATACATCAAATCACATAATAATATATAGTTTAACTATAGTTTAAAGGCATGGGCTGACGATGTGAATTTTCCGAGTCTTCTACCCCACGCCATCCCATTCGCGAGCACGCATTTTTTTTTCATATTCCTTTAGGGCAAATTGTCTTACACCTATTATACTATTTTTCTTTTGTTTTTTGTTTCTTGCTCTGGTCAAACACTTTAGTTAAACCATAATACACACACACACACACACACACACACACACACACACACATATATATATATAAACATACATATTATTATATGATTTTATGTATAAATTAACGGAATGCGATAAAAATTCCAAGGCTGCAAAAGCTGTCAGAACATTTGCAAAGAGAAGGTCTTACTTTTATAAAGAATCTGTTGTCAGTAACTTTCCATTTGTCATAATGATTTATTATGAGTAATATAACTCGACATAAAACAAAGACGGTTTTATATATGCATATATACATATATATGCATGTATATGTGTATATGTATATATATATATATATATGTATCTATAAAGACATTTACGACCAAATAATTTTAAGTATACGTACATAAAATCATTGACGTGTAATTCAAATATTATGTGCGTATGATATCAGGGCATAGGATATCATATATCTGGTTATGGTATTGCCTCAGGTTTGAGTGGAAGTTTGTATTCTTCCAGGCGTTAATCGCACCAGTTAAGGTCAAATATTCAGAGCATAGATATTTCTCGGTTATGAGAATTGAAGTTGAAAGATAGGAATAAATCGCCTTGTACTGCAGCTATAGCTATTCAAGTAGAAATATTTATTAATTGAAATATAAACCTGATCTAAGATTATCTTGGCAAAATGCCACTGTATGTTCAACACGATTAATTATTTATGTAGAGAGGGAGGTATTACTTAATTATATCGAAGAGTTAAAAGATAACCGAAATATTCTCACCAGCATCTTCCCCCTTATTTAACTCTTAGCATTAACACAAATACGTTTACTCTATATGAATGCGATATTCTATATTGCAGTGCTTCGTTCCAAATGCATTATTTCGCCCACTCAGTTTCTGTGTCAAAATCATAGTTTTCTAACCAGTAATAAATCATCAATAAAAAAAGAAAAGGACACACCAACAAAGAATACGTGTATTACACAGAGCTATATGTATGTATAACTGCCATGTTTTCTTAGTAATGCTCAACCGCCCACCTCATTGTAAGCAAAGAGCTAAGATGCTTCCGAAGCTTAATTAAATAACCGAAAGGAATTTTCAGATATTTCACATAGAATAATACCACGAGCCACCTGCAGAATTATTATAATGAGAGCGAAAAGAAATTCTGTGAGACTTCGGAAATAGTATGTACGTATTTCAATACGGTAAGGCAGGGTTTCATCGTTATTATATATATATATATATATATATATATATAGTTTTAGGGAAAAGTACAAAGTTTCACGAACTCATCATGAACTCATATATTTATATTTTATACTGTGAAATTTTATTTAATTTTAATTTTCAATAAATTGAATTTAATTGAGTTTTTACCCGTAAATTTTGATGTTTATCCCTAATATTATATATATATATGTATATATATGTCAGAACTTCCTGTGGCCAAGGCAGCGTGGTGTTCGATTATAAATAAATAAAAGGCAAAACACACATTGTGTACAGAACACACCCAACAAGGGAAAACTATGTAAACACGCAAGAGATAAGTACTGGACAGCCTTCACAACAGTAACTTCTATTTATATGTTCTTTCTTTCTCTCTATCCCACTATAACCTTTTTTGCTTCCGCTATCTGTCTTTCTTCCATTCCTTATTACCTATCATTGTTTCTCCCTTCTCCCCACTCCTTTTGTTTCTTTTTTTCTCTCATCCTCTCTCTTATCCACCCTCCCCTCTGTCTCAGTTATTCACACGTGACTACAGGCCATTTCTATAGAACCTTTCTCTCCTATATTAGACGTTCATCGGGTTGGATGCCATTTTTGTCGGCTCTCGACACTTTTTTCCTACTACGTTCTTCTCATCTCATTCTTCTATTCTACTATTTCCTTCTTTTCTAATTAATCCACTTCCTTGAAACAATTTTTTCCAGGGGTCACTCATTATGAGAAGTATAGGACAGTAGAGAGACATTGTTATGGTTGCAGAGAGGAAGGCTGAACGGGGAAACAGAAAGTTTGTTAGTAGACACACAAGATCAAGGATTATGAACTAATTGGGTAAAAGCAAAGATAGGCAAAAACCGAGTAGATTCCCAATGTAGGTTATGCACATCAAAAGAGGAAAGCGCTACTCATATAGTGAATGTAGCATGCTAGCACAAAAAGAGTTATAAGTAAAGACATGACAATCTAGAAGGAGAAATCAATTGGGGGTTATACGGAAAACTAGGATTTGAATATACTCGAAAGTAAGAATTATAAAGTGTTGTGCGACTTGAATATTTACATTGACAAAGTAATAGAAGCTAGAATGCCTGATTCTCTAGAGGTAGATAAAGAGAGGAGAAAGTGCCAGATAATTGACTTTCCCTTCACAATTGATGCAAAAATTAATATGAGAGGTATAGGAAAAAAAGGCAAGGTGCATTAGGAAGTATCCCTAGAGATTTCAACAGATAGATAGGGGAAATGGGCATAAAAACCGAGATTTGTGCAGCCCCAGAAAACAGTGTTCACACACACACACACACACACACACATATATGTATATTCTGTATTATAGTAACTATTTCTATGCGTTTCACTGTCACATAGATACACACACACATATATATACGTATGTATATATATATTTATATATATATATATATATATATATATATATATATATATATATATATATATATATATATATATATATATGCGCACAGGGAAACGCATAGAAATAGTTGCTATAATACAGAATGCAATTTAATCCAATTGTTAGTCAAGCAAAACATTTGCCGTTTTATTTAAAGCTGTCTGTAAACACTTGAATCTCAAGTGCATGTCGTAGTAACTTCAAAATCATGGAATCACGATGTCGATATAAACAATACTGTCATTACACTCATATACACATGCAGTCATGCATATATTCATATATATATATATATATATATATATATATATATATATATATATATACAGAGAGAGGGAGAGAGAGGGGGAGAGAGAGAAAGAGAATTGCAGTTAGATAGATACATACATATTTACATATATATACCTATCTGTTTCCCTCTCTCTCCCTCTCTTTCTCTGTCTCTTTTTTCCTCTCTCTCTCTATGTATGTATGTATGCATGTACGTGTAAAAAACGTGTGCATATATAACATGGAAATGTAGACTGATAGATATGAACTTAAATGTAATTATGTTTGTTATACTTAGACGCCTTCTTAATAAATAACAGCGAGTTTCGTTTCCACTCCGACACACATGAATAATTATCTCTTCTATATAAACACATATAACTGAACGATAATTATCTTTGGCAGAAGACTGACATCAGAGCTGGTTAACCTGTTTCAAAACACGGTTGATTGAGGGTGCTTGAACATATCATGCTTTCCATATAAACAATATCATTCCAAAAAATCGTGACTAGAAGACAATCGAAGAAATGTTATTCCCACTTAAAGATAAGCCTTGGCAGCGAGCCAGGATAATTATTTGTAGAATTAGTGAATGAAGACGTTTACAGAAATTCTTACGCCATAATGCAGAATCTACATCCACAAATACAGGTGAGCCACAATTGTTTCATGTATAACTTGCATTATTCAGAAATGTCGATGATACTTAATTCCCTACGAACCCTTGCTTGTATGATTCAGATTTTCATTTTGAAAATTTTGCGGTGCTGTTACAATCAACAATTTTTGCTACTTAGAGTTTCTTTAAATAGTTAATGGAAGAACAAGCATATGCTTGTTTTAGGCAATAACTACCCATCATTTCGGATTGGAAATGGCATGCACTTAGGAACCTCTCTTTCACAGATGAGATATCTACAGCAAGTGTTAAGTGACAACGGAAGCAGTGCGATGTTTGCCGTACATAGACTGCTAGGTGCCAATTAGAGCAAAAAATGTTATTAGTAAACATTTTGCTTACAGCAATCGCATGTATATATATATATATATATATATATATATACATACACGCACATACACACTCACACGCACACAAGCAGTGAACACACATTTATATATATATATAGATATATATATATATATATATATATATATATATATATATATATATATATATATATATATATATATATATACAGAGAGAGAGAGAGAGAGAAGAGCAGGCGTTGCTGTGTGAAGCTTCTTCCCTATCACATGGCTCTGAGTTCAATCCCACTCGATGGTATCTTGAGCAACTGATTTCTACTGAAATCCCGGAACAACCAAACTCAAAGTAACCTGTCGTGTGTGCTATGCACGCGCATGTGTGTGCATGCATATGGTGTGTGATGAGAATTTATGGAAAGGCATCCCACAGAAACTCAGCGAAATGTTAAAGATGGAGAATAGATGAAGAAGAAATTCTTTTCAAATTTTTACATCTTCTCTTCTCCATCTCCAACAGTTCGTTGAGTTCCCATAGGATACCTATCCATAAATTCTCATCACACACCGTATACATGCAATAATTTCATATTTGCGTAAATCTTACGCGAGTAACCTACCAACGAAATATGAAGAAGCTTTGTTCGAAATCGTTTCTTTGGAACCCTCCAAATTGAAGGATGTAACACACACACACACGCACACACGCACAGGCATATATATACAGAGACTGACATATAGACTGACAGAGATAGTGAGATCTTGGGTTCGATTCCCATACGATTAGTTGCATTGTGTTCTTGAGAAAAGCACTTCATTTTATGCCTCTGTTCAGCAATCAATTGTCGAACACTCCTACGTCGTCTAACGACCGGACAAAGGCGGCGAGGTGGCAGAATCGTTAGCACACCGGACGTAATGCTTAGCGGTATTTCGTCTGCCGTTATGTTCTGAGTTCAAATTCCGCCGAGGTCGACTTATCATTTCATCCTTTCGGAGTCGGGGTCGATTAAATATCCACTAGTTACGCAATGGGGTCGATGTAATCAACTTAATCCCTTAGTCTGTCCTTGTTTGTCCGCTATAGGTTTAATAATAAAGAAATATATATATATATATATATATATATATATATATATATATATATATATATATATATATATATATATACATTGCCGATTTATTGTCGATGGAATTTTTCCTTTGTGATAGATCATTGCGTCTGGCTGTTTATATTACTTTTCAGAATATGTGTATTTAAAAACAGCGAGAGAGAGAGAGAAAGAGAGATAGAATGAGATAGATAGATAGATAGATAAATATACAGGTATATACAACTACATATACGTGTTCATACATATATATATATGCATGCGCGCGCACACAAACATAGAGACACACATACCATAATAGGTGAGGGGGATAGATTACTGTAACAATGTAAGTCTAGTGATATACCATGGAAATGATTTCCCCGTTTGATATAAGAAGCCCGATAAACAACTATATGCTGGAATGTCAGTTTGCGTTCTTTTATAAAATTGAAAAATTTGTATGATTTCAATTGATATAACAGGCTTGTCTTTAAAATTCGAACAAATCTTATCTTGTGTGCCATTGCATGAATTGACAAATAGTCACTGATGTATATATATGTGTGTATGTGTGTGCGTGTGTGCGTGTGCACGCGCACATGTATGTATGCATGTGTGATTCTGTATGTATTTCAAATTTTGTATATGCACAATTATATATATATACTAGCAGAAATACCCGGCGTTGCCCGGGTTAAAGAGAATAAAGAAATCTAAAAACGCCGTCTAGACTACGCATCATCTTTATATATAGAGATGTATATACACACACGCACCCAAACACACGTATATATATGTATATCAATATAAATATATGAAAGTCAATGAAGTTTCGTAAAAGAAGGTGATCATGTACATACCTTCTTGCTGTTGTGATTATAACACCTCATTGTAAACTATGTTCCTTGTTTTCCCTTGTGGAGCATATACAAATAGGTTTTTTGTTGCTGCCCACTCTTGAGCAGCCAACATACAGTTGTCCATGTGAGAAGCAGGGCTCTTCCAAGAGAAGACCAGCTACAGACAGTGTTTGACCCTGATATTTGTTTATGGACATGGCAAAAGTCACACGAAGGGGGAATTGTAGTCTTCTAAATGTAAAAGGTATGTCTGCTCCTGATGGAGTAAGAGGAATTCTTGGAATAAAGACGTCATCCCCCTTTGCACATCCAGAAAGAATGGTAGCCTCGATAACGTGTGACATCATTTTCTAAATAATGCTCATCTGTTATGTTCGGGTTAAAATTTCATCAACATCAAAAATATATGAATTTTCATGGGAGTTATGGCTGTTATGCAAAGAATATAATTTCCAAATTTCATAAAGATCCATTCAGTACTTTTGACGTAGTTTTGGATAAGAAAACAAATGACTAATGTGTGTGTTTGTGTGCATGTGTATGTGTGTGTGATGGGTGTATATATGTATAGATATCTGTATGCATGTATATATGTGTACATATTACATGTACATCTATATATATATATATAGATCTACACATGTATACATATACATGCATGTATAGATCTATATATATATATACATATACGTGTACATCTATATGTATACATATACATCTCTCTCTCTCTCTCTCTCTCTCTATCTCTTTCTCTCTCTCTCTTTCTCTTTCTCTTTCTCTCTTTCTCTCTCTCTCTCTCTCTGAAAGTATCTGTCATTACAGTATCGAAATGGTGTACATATACATGTATATGTATACATATACATATCTCTCTCTCTCTCTTTCTGTCTCTCTCTTTCTCTCTTTCTCTCTCTGTGAAAGTATCTGTCACTACAGTATCGAAATGTGATTGTTTCAGTTAGTGGAATAGTTTCATTTTTAAAGTGAAAGTATTTGACATGAGTGTTTTTGTTTCACTTTTGACACATACTACTTAAATAGTGGAGGAGATATTATGTTGCCGTGTGCTCGAACTCTGCAAGAAGTTAATAATTTTTTTTGACTAAAACACAACTGGAACCCTAAGTAAGGCATGTGTAAAATTTGAATGAAATTGGTTGCGTAGTTCTCGAGTTTTAGGGATTCACACAGACAGGCAGACAGGCAGACACATATTCTCATTTTTATATATATAGATACACATATGTATATATATATATATATATATATATATATATATATATATATATATATATACATATATACACACACATAAATATAATATGCATATGTTCATATATATATATATATATATATATATATATATACACATATACATATATATATATATATATAGTTATATGCTAAAGCTGAAAGCTATTTTTAGAGCGATGATTCATTGCGTTGCAAGATTCATCGCGTAGCATATTAGACGAAATATACCCTCCTGTTGTATAGAATTCAAATACTTTGAACAGAAAGTATTTTCAGAACCGTAGTTTGTTAATGCTTAAAGGACCTTGGGTGTAAATCCTTGTCAGAAAATTTAGCTAACTCAGAAAAAAATATGTATATGTCTCGTCCATTTGCTCACTGGTGGACGCTGTGGTCTACATGCATACATACAGACACACGCATACACACATACACGCACGCACACACGCACTAGTTTAGCCGGAACACCGCTACTATCTACTCTTCACTCACCCTTCTTCTTCCGGTCGGTCATTTTATCATGTACAAATACTAAACTCTCACAGCTGTTTCTACATATCTATCTATCTATCTATCTATCTATCTATCTATATATATATATATATATATATATATATATATGAGAGAGAGAGAGATTGACATAGATATATATATATATATATATATATACACTCTCACACACACACACACACACACACACATGAAGCCATCGTCCACGTCGAATGTTTACTACAGTCTGGTTATTTATTTGAAGTAACTCTGTAGTCGCGAGCTGATATTTCGCTTTCTGTTCACGATACGGCAGCTGGTTGTGAAACGTATATCCTCTATCAACCTAGTGTCCCCCCAGTTTTCGCTGAATAGCCTGGAAAAATCTTGTTCTGAAGTCTATTGCCTAAGGCGACATGGTAAGATTCGTGGCAATATTTGAACGTATGATGTAGTAAATATGAGCAGATCCCGTAAACCTTTCGACTACGTGTCTTCATCGTAGTACAGAAGATGACGGAACAATTATGTATTGAACTGTCTTGCCGTTGTACTTGTCTTTCATGATAATAATGAGGTATAGGATGAGAAATTTAATGATCATGGAAGTTCGTGGTTCGGATTGCATCCAAGGCAATGAAGATGTTGGTGTTCATCATCTCTATTGTTCATCATATCTGTGAATATTATGACGCTCATTGAATATTTCTGATAAAGATCTTATTAGTTGTGTTCATTAAAAACCAGTAATCGATAAGAATATATGAATACTGCTGATTACCGGAGAACATTTGTATCCTAATAAATGTCTGTAGATTTCCACGCCATGCTAGTTACTGTATATGATGGAGGTTGTTTTATTTTTATTTTTTGCAGTTGTTTTACATAAATATATTTTGTAGATGATGAGGAGGAAGATGGGGATATAAATAAGAAGGTGAAAAATGATGCTGGTGCCGGTGAGAGGGTGCCGGTTATAATAATGGCTTTGATTAATACCATGAATATTGTGATGGTGCAGATCATAAGCACGATGATGATGGTGGTGGTGGTGGTGGTGGTGATGATGATGATGATGATGATGATGACAACGACGACTACGAGGACGAGGACGAGGAATATGAATATGATGAAGATGATGATGAAGATCACGACGTCGACGACAGGGACGATGACGGCGATGATGATACTGGTGATGATGATGATGACGACGACGATGATGATGATGATGATGATGATGACGATTATGATGATCAATGCTGATGTGGGTACTTGTATATGTGTGTACAAAGTTCCCATTGCTGCTCTTAATTTAATTCCAATAATCGATACGAATACATAGCTACTCCAGATTAGCACAGGGTATTTGTATCGAAACAGCAATGTCTGTAGATTTCAATGCGATGCTATTTGCACTAATAAATACTTTTGTTGCTCAAATTATCTCATTTCAGCATTATTTCTATGAATGGTTACAATTTTGTATCTCAATTTCAATTTCAATTTGGCGAAACCTTCAATCGTTTAGCACAACTTTTTGCTGGTTTTAGGCAAAGAAATGTGGCCCATGCTGGAGCACGTCTTCCAATGACATTAGTCGAAGCAATTGACCTCAGTAATCATTTTTAAGCGTGGTAGATTTGTCTGTCAGTATCTTATATCCGAACCGCTAATTTAGGGGGACGTACACACGCCAACACCGGTGGAAAACGGTGGCAGGAGACATATATAGAAACAAAAACACACACACATACACACAAACACACATATGTGTGCGTATATATATATATATATATATATATATATATATATATATATAGGCGCAGGAGTGTGTGTGTGTGGTAAGAAACTTGTTACCAACCACATGGTTCCGGGCTCAGTCCCACTGCGTGGCACCTTGGTCAACTGTCTTCTACTATAGCCTCGGGCCAACCAAGGACTTGTGATGGATTTCGTAGACGGTAACTCAAAGAACTGTGTGTGTATATGTTTGTGTGTCTGTGTTGGTCCCCGCTTCATTGCTCTACCCCCTCCCCTTACATTAACAAAGGTACGGAAAAGGTGATCGATAGAACAAGTACTAGACTTATAAAGAATAAGTCCTTGGGCGATTTGCTCCACTAAAAAGACGGTGCTTCAGCATGGCCGCTGGCAAATGACTGAAATAAATGAAGGAATAAAACTGTGTGTATGTGTGTGTGTTTGTATTTGATTAAACTTCACGCAGATTACGATGCGCTATATTCTTCGCGGAAGAGCAAGTCACTTTGTCACTGTCACTTATTTTCGTGACACTCACAAACCCACGTATCCGACGCTTATTACAATCCTACCCATCCAAGTTTCCCTTTATATTTATTGTGTCAATCATTGACCTCTTTACTAAAATATTGTTGATGTCAATGTTTGTGTCGAAGATAAATTAAGAACACATAAAAGTTTTGATTACAGATGCTATCCAGTCATATCAGTTTCATGAGCAACAATATATGGCTTCATGTCTAGTGAAGAAATTATTATTTGCTGTCACATTTCTGTATTGTTTCTTGGAAAAGACGAAGTTTTGGCAATTTTGCTTATGTATCGATGTTACCA
Organism: Octopus bimaculoides; assembly: GCF_046866305.1. NCBI lineage: Eukaryota > Metazoa > Mollusca > Cephalopoda > Octopoda > Octopodidae > Octopus > Octopus bimaculoides. The sequence continues at coordinate 10,407,636 of NC_142948.1, read as the reverse complement.
GACGTTATAAAATCTCCTAAATACTACTGATGTTCATCTCACATTCACCATTTACAGAACGACATGAACGTTTATTTCTGTGTCAGTATTATTAAAGTGTACAAAATGGTGGCAAGCTGGTAGAACGGTTAGCACATAAGGCACAGTTCTTAGAGGCATTTCGTCCAGCGAGTTTAATTTTACTTTTTATCATTTAGGGAACGATAAATGTAATTACTAGCCGAGCATTGGTGCCGATGTAATGGACTTACGCACTACTCCTTTACTGCGGGCCTTGTGCCAAAATTCTTAGCTTAATTATTGTTAGATCTATTATTATTATTATTATTAATATTATTATTATTATTATTATTATTATTATTATTATTATCCTTATTATTATTGTTGTGGTTATTATTATTATTATTATTATTATCCTTATTATTATTGTTGTGGTTATTATTATTATTATTATTATTATTATTATTATTATTATTATTATACGGCAAGTTGGTAGACTCGTTAGGATGCTAGGCAAAATGCTTAGGGGCTTTTCGTCCGTCTTCACGTTTTGATTTGAAATTCCACCGAGGTCGACTTGACTCATAATCCTTTCGGGGCCGATGATATTATTATTATTATTATTATTATCATTATTAGGGATCGTGCTGGTAGTGCCGTGAGCACGCCGGGCAAAAACGCTGAACAGCCTTCCGTCAGCAAGTAACAGCAATTAAGAAATATTCGATGGCTATACTCGTAATGTCACGACTACCTCGCATCCATTCTCTAAAAAGAATATTCTTAAACATATCACATCCAAAATCCACATGATTGCATCTAATCTTTCGAATACCTGGACAGCTATAACTAAAATATCCAGAAGTACTTCTACGACCATTGATAGAAGTGACACCACGACAGTACATAGCAAGGAAGATGACCTCGTCGTCCCAGAGTGCTAACTTCAAAAAAACTACTTCCTTTAGTAGCAGGACAACAACCCCGCCACCAGCAATTACTATTTTGCAAATATCAGCAATCATAAACAAAAAGAAACAAGAAAGAAAATCCTTAAATGAATAAGAGCAATATCTCGTTTGTAATGACAATGCAATATTGAGAAAACATTGCTGATAGCTGCAACAGCAGCATCATTCATATTGAGAACAGCATTATCAACAGCCACAATGGTAATACAAATAAAAACGAGAATAACAGCCAAAACACACACTAACAGCAATGAACTACAAAACCGCTATGAATAAGAAACATACGGCTTCGCTCCCAACGTCACATTCAGCTGAGATCTTCTCCTACCCAATACATCACCGCAGTCCAACAGCTCTGTTTTACAAGCACTGCCAAAGGCTATGAAAAAGGATAAAGAAAAGAAAAACGAACAGGACGACAATAACAGGAAAAGGCGATGTACAAGCGGCGTTCTAAGCTTGTGTGACAGGAATAAATAGTTGAAGACTTCGTTGAGATTGTAAAGAAAAATAATCAACAGCCATATTGGCTTGTTGGCTTTCACTTGTAGATTAGAACCGTGTGTAGAATGAATAGAATGCCTGCCACAACTAAGGACGCGCATAAGTACGTATGAAGGAAGGGTATAATTGCAATGTGTATGCAATGTTTCATGCATTCTCACTTCACTGCTGCCATATATCCGTATGTATGCATATTGCGTGTGCTTGTGTGTGTGTGTGTGTGTGTGTGTGTGTGTGTGTGTGTGTGTGTGTGTGTGTTTGAGTGTCTAATGTCATAAGCATATATAATTTTGTGTTTATTACATGTCTATTTCCGCGTTAATATGTAAGTTTGCTTTGCGTGAATAGGTATAACGACAATGATGTCTCATACGTTTGATTGAACTTCTATGCGTCAGATCGTATATACATATGAACATTTTTATCTTTGTATGATGTATGGGAATGTATATAAATATATATATTTACGGACTCATACATCGTGCCTAATATATATATATGTATATATATATATATATATATATATATATATATATACACATACATACATGCATACATATATATGCATATATATATATATATATATAGTTTTAGGGAAAATAACCAATTTTCAAGAACTCATCGATGAAAATCCACTATCACATATATATATAAGGCTCAATTTAATTTTAATTTTTTATAAATTGATTTTAATTGAGTTTTTTACCTGTAATTTTGGATTTTGTCCCTAATATTATTATTATTATTATATATATATATATATATACATATATATATATATATATATATGTATGTATGTATATAATGAGAGAGGGAGCAATAGGGTGACACACTGAGGTAGGTGTAAAAGCTTATACAGAGAGAAGCGAGAGAATGAAGTAAAGTTAGACACACACACACGACCAAACACCCGCAAGGACACACACACACATGTACATAGTCCCACTCCGTCCACGCATACATGCAAAAACACACACACACATACATACACACACATCCACCCGCACCACCCCACGCACACTCACCTATTACTGTAGCTGCTGATCTTTCACGAGGACATTACACTCACATATAGACCACACGCACACATGCTATCAGGCACACAAACATACACACAGGCACACGCAGATACTGTCACACACACATGCTAACATTCACACACATACACACATAGATACCAAACATTCTTCACACTCGCCTGTCCCAGAAAGCAATTTCTCTTCTTCGTTCTACTTCCGGTCAATTCCAAAATGTAAATACCGTTCGTGATATTTTTTTTCTCCTTTCCTGACTCCGAAGAAGAGCTATGCTAGAAACGTTAAACAACCACTCTTTTTTTCCTTCTCTGAACGTTGAAATGCTGTACATATCCTACCTCCGTACGTTGTTGTTTTCTTCTTGCCTGTTTCTCCCTTTTTTAATGAAATAAATATATATATAATATAATATATATATTTCGTATGTGTATTTCGTGTGCAAGATTCTTGATGTGGATACGTGTGTTGAAACAAATACATTTAAAACTTGCGAGAGGCATTATGCCGGTAATAAACACACGCACTGGTTCAGTCCTTTATTAATTTATAAACAGTATTTAGTTTTTTTGTTAAATCATTTCATTGCACTCTTGCAATCTCTTCAGTAACTTCTCTCTCTACTTCCATTTATTTTGAATGTATGATTTGGCGCACTCTTTCCCTTTCTCTCTCCTTCTCTTTCTCTCTCTTTCTCTTTCTCTCTCTTTCTCTTTCTCTCTCTTTCTCTCTCTCTCTGTTTTGGCCACCACCCTCACCGTCTCTATGCCTACTATTACTCTGACCTCATTATGAGGAAAAGTAAGAGGGGTATTGAATAGTGAGTGTGACACACTGGCACACAGAAATTAGTTTTCGCATTATATATATATATATACATGACATATCGCGTATTTTCGATTCTTCACCAAATTTGTATTCTCTGTTTACCATGGCTTCCGACCATGTGGTGGTGAGGGGGGCAACAATCTTCGGTATATATATTTGTCATTGTGGTAGATTGAACTCCCTTGACTTTGTTGACTTCTGAAGAAAAGGATGTTGCAATTGTGTTCCTCGCTAGAAATCCATGTAAATTTAGTACGCACTTCTCTAGGCTTTATTGCCTTCAGCAATGTTTCTCTAACACATTTTTTACGTTGTTTCATTAATATTGCTAATATGTTTTTATTTTTCCCGTGTAGTGTTGTCATTGAAATTACAGATACATGTCATCTTGTTGTTTCTGTTCTTGTTCTTCGTGTATGGAAACCAGGACAGATTCAATTGAGAAGATAGTGCTTGAAATACGTCTCTACCATACTCATTTCTTCTATTTTCAGCCGTTGTTGGGGCAGACTATTTTATTGTAAATTTAAAAGAAAATATGATACGAATTTAGTAAGATTCTGATATTTTTTCTAGGAAATACACCAATATCGTTTGACTATTAGTGATGCTGAGAGCCATCAGTGTTAACCGCCGCAATTTGCCAGGTTAATTTTTAAATGCATTTTAGGAAGGAATTGTCTTATGATATACATGTCACTTGGAACACATTTGCAAATTTTTACTGTATTTGTGCTATCATTTAAAACGGTCAGTGCTAATTTATTTGTTATTTGAATGCTATTTCTAGCACTTGCCGAAGGTTTGTACCTGTAGGGTTTATTCATTTGGCAAATGCCTTTGTTCAAGATGCCTAACGTGTTTAAAATTAGCTATCAATTCCCAATGCGGACGGAAAAAATTAATCCACGCGTGATACTGTTCTAATAATACAAACAAGGAAGCACACATTCACAGACACACTAACACCGAAATGTATATATATATATATATATATATATATATATATATATATATATATATATATATATAATTATATATTTAATTATTGTATGTATAATATAAAATATAAGACAAATTACGTATAACAAGCAATTTCTACACGCTAGAAGACGGAAAAAAACGACGGAAAACCACAAAAAAATTAAGCATTTCAAAAAGAAAGGAAAAATAAACACTTTTACCTTGTTTTAATGGTTAGAGTTATAGGATTCGAATTATTTTAGTAAATAAAATAATTTACCTAGCAAATTTTCTTCAGTAACCATTCATATACGTGCATGTGCGTGTATCGTGTGTGTGTGTGTGTGTGTGTGTGTTTGTGTATGTATGCATGTATGTATGTACGTATGTATGTATGTATGAGCGTTTTTATAAGAGGCTAAGAAACAGATACACTTCTGATGCTCTGTTAAACTTTGACTAAGAAAAATGTGTTCCGATGTTTTCCAATACAAGCATGTAATGTATTTTCATATGAATTATGAAACATTACGTACCACTACGTATTTAGAGGAAAAAATAATCAACAAATTTAGAGAGAAGAGGCACACGTCAATGCATGCTATGAAAGTAATATACGTGGTCATTAAATACTACTAAATCCTAGCAAACGTCGGTAACAGGTGCGTATGTTACAAGGAATTATATCTGCAATCAGACTTTGTCAAAATAAAGAATCCACTTATTTTGACCATTACACATGATGAGGAGACTCTCTCGCCGTCTTTCGTTTTCTCTCTTTTATTTCTCTCTTCCCCTCTCATTTTTTTCTACACATTTCTAAACACAGTCACACACACATATATACATACATATATTATGTATATATGTATATATATGTGTGTGTTTGTACTCACGCATACACACTAGCACACAAACAGACACTCAATGACTGCTTCGATGTACTTTCGTGAAATAAATTCTATAAAACATACCAGCTTTTCTTCAAATGACAAATGTACAAATCTACGTTCCACTAATTTTTATTCATTTTATTTATCTTGTAGCTGTAGATGTTTCTGTACACGAGGAATATTATATTAGCTGGAATACACGTAATTAGTGAAAAATTTGATACAGTAGCTATTGCATCTGTTGTTGATGCCGTTTTACTTGTTACAGCCCAATTAATGTTCGAGTAGACAGATTTATAGCGCAGAGTCAGTCACTTGAAATAATGCATCCAATCAGCGTACCTTGCCGGTATCAACTCAGGGTTATTTATAGTTGAGAGGTATTGAAGACATGATGTTTTATTTTGAAGAGTAAAAGTTGGTAAATGTATTTGACATTGATTTAGTTGATATTTGAAGTCGTGTGAGACTATGTTCGTACAGAAAAGTTGTTAGTTGTTAGCAAATCATGTTTGTTGACAGGTTGAGTTCAAGAGGTTATTATTATCTTACGTGTTTTGTTAAATAAACACGTGTAAGCGTATGATTTGTTGTATATGTAGGGCTATATTTATGTGAATATCATACACGCGCAGAAACATATATATGCATTACATCTACACCACACAACATTGCAAAACTCTTTTCATATCTCTATATATCTATGTACCTCTGACTACCATACATTTTATCCATCTACGTACATTTCTATATATTCTCTCCATTTGTATCTTTCTATATCACTTTATGACAGACTGACAAACAAATAAGACAGGCATTCAGAGAGACAGACTTGCAGACAGACAGACAGACATGTAGACAGACAGACATGTAGACAGATAGACATGTAGACAGACAGACAAGTAGACAGACAGACAAGTAGACAGACAGACATGTAGACAGACACACGGATAGGTAGATAGATAGGAAGACAGATAGGCAGACAGATAGACAGACAGACAGATAGATAGATAAATAGATAGATAGATAGATAGATAGACACGATGACTTGGTCATTACTAATTTCCTTACACTTTCGTGCTTCCATGATTTCAAGATATGAATAAATAAATAAAAAACCCTACAATTTTGTTATATAATATCAGAGAATATACCCAACGTTGATGCTACAAGTTGTCTCCAGATTTATAGCTGTTAGAATATAATGGTAGTAGAGATAGAGAGGGGAGAATATCTTGATGTTAAAAGGAAGAGAACGGTGAAAAGGAAAAGGTGAGAAAAGTGGAAGGAAAGAAAGAGGAAGAGAAAAAGTAGAAGAGGAAGTGAGAAGAAATTGAAAGTGTGGAGAAAAGTGGAAGATAGTGAGAGACAAAAAGGAGTGTTAGTTTGTGGTCAAGATATTATGAGGTGGATGGGAGGGGATTAGGGGAGGGATAGGAAGAGATAAGAATTGGTATACCACTTCTCATCTCCCTCTCTCTGTCGTATTCGTTATGACATACACAAGATATATGTATGCGTGTTTTGTGTTTTTCAGTCCACAAATTTTTTAGGTAATTCATCAAAATATATTCCAAAAATATTCAAAATACATTGTTTACCCCTCTCTCTCTCTCTCTTTCTCTCTCTCTCTCTCTTTCTCTCTCTCTCTCTCTCTCTCTCTCTCTCTCTCTCTCTCTCTCTCTCTCTCTCTCTCCCCACACACACACACGTATATATATATATATATACATATAGATAGATACAAATATATATATTTGCGCGAGTGTGAACGTATATAGACGTAGTGAGCGCAGGAGGTTTATGTCTATGTATTCTGAGAATATGGTTGCGTGTGTTTTTTCCTTTTTTCCTTCCTTTTCCTTTTCTACCTATCAGAGTAACTTCACTCTTATTCAACGTTATTTCATAGCGTCTGTCGCCATTAATAGCCGAAGACATTCGAAAGTCCGAGCAAAATAACGACCAAATTATGACATATAAATAATCCTTTATTTATGTTTTGTTATTATTATTATTATTATTATTATCGTCTTGTCTTTGTCCTTATATGTCTTTAATTGATATTAGCCCTTGTGGCCAATAAAACGAATTAATTATTATTATTATTATTATTATTATTATTATTATTATTATTATTATTATTATAATATACATGTATACAAATACACAGAAATATATACATACCCACACACACTGACTCGCACACTCACACACACACACTTATGCACGTATCCGTATACGTATCCGTATCGAAAGATATATCAGTTATACAGATAGATATAACAATAAAGAAAGACTGCGATGAAATGATGTCCAGTTTGCACAACTCTCAACAGTTCTATTGCTATTGGTTAGAAATGAGATATCAGTTGGATAATAGGTTTCCATAATTGGAATTTATTGATAAGGTTTCTTAGTGGAACTCCATTAGCAAGCACTATGACCCTGTTTACTGATATACGATAACTAAAATGTGTGGTTATTGTTAATCTTTTACCTTGCTGTGACGGGGAGAACCAGGCAAATATATTCACAGAAGTTGTTTCTTTTCTTCGTATTTCTTTGTAGCTGTGTCGTAGTGGTTAGTGTATTTGCCGCATGATATAAGGTCCTGATTCAGACTCTTCCCGGTTCGTAGTGTATTTGAACAAGAGAATTTATTTCACGTTACCCCTAACTGCTCAGCTGAAAAAATGCGTAGTACCTGTATTTGAATGTACCAGTATTATCAGACACAGTACTAGGCTGAATAGCCTTCAGGATTACGTTAAGTGTACGCGTGTCTGTGGTGTACACAGGCACTTCTATGTTAATTTCTCCATCAGACTGTTACGTACATCAGACCAACTTGAACCCTCGTCGTCGTAGAGAACATAATGCCAGTTCTAGTTCTATCAGTGTGCGCTCCTGCAAACCTGATAGTGTTATTATACTGAATTATGCCATATGTTCATTAAGAATTACTGGGATTCGTACCCCGCCCCCTCTCTCTGTCCCACTCTCTCTTATCATTTATGACATACACAAGATATTATGTATATGTGTGTTTATGTGTTTTTCAGTCCACAAGTGTTTCCGGTAATCAGAACAAGACTCCAAAAAGTAGAGTTCATTAAAAATCATGTTTGTTTGGTAGTATATATATATATACAAAGAAAGAGATATATTTAAGAATTTACAAAAAATCGTAGAGGAATTAGTGACATTTCTGGCATTTTCTTTTGTTTGTAGGTAAGGAATCACTAGCTACACATTCAATCCTTAGCTATACATTCTTATTATCAAAGAATTTATCTCTGTTTTTTAATACTTTGTGATAACTAGTACTTAACTCAACAAAGCTTTACATTTTACTCTTGACAAACTTTTTCCTAAAAGTGAACATTTGTACCCCGAGTAAAGACATGATATATTCTGTGATGTGGTATGTATGTGTCGTTTGTTTTCGTCGAATGGGTGTTTTCAGGCGATTGTATTTCTTTCATTCAAATAACTGAGTTTCAGAGTCATAAAATGTATTTGAGAATATTTGGTAGTTTACCTATTAATACTGGTATACAGAAAGAAGTACATACTCATATGAAATTCTTGCAAATAGGCTTGATGTATAGGAGACTAGAACATAAGTCCTGCTTGCGAATGATCTGAATTTCATGTCTAAGAGATAAACAGCTTTAGCGACACAAATACATAGAATATCGATGCATGTTCACAATATTGAGTATAATTTTAGTCCATTTTTTTTCGGAAGAATATATCTCTTAATAAAGCCATATTGTAACATAATTAGTACAATTAATTAAGGGCTTCTGTTTTTTTCTTTTTTTTTTTTTTTGGAAGATTGCAAACGTACACGTAAGGTGTTGTCTTATTTTATAAATTTCACTGACTATATCTAAACAATATATAAAATTCTAACAGAGAATGAAGACGAAATCGATTGTGTCGTAATTTGCGATTTACTGAACAACATATATGATAAATGAAGTATTTACAAACAAACTTAATTTGGTGATCTCAGCACCTCTAATTAAATTAATCAAGACAATGACTGTATTGATAAGAGCTAAACATATCTGAGCATTGCTTAAGAAAGCTAAGCATGGTTAAGGGCGATAAATCAAAATGAAAGTAAAAGAAAAATGTATAATATACTGTAGCACAAGATTTAATTAAATTAATATGAGAGACATGTAACGTAGTGTGAAGAAGGATTTAGTATATTTCCAGCCGAGATCTTAGAATAATCATGATATTTTAGAATCTACATACAACGCTGTAAGACGGTAAACTAAATCGTCGAAAATTCTTAAGATATTCAATGACCTGCGAATGTGAGTCTGGCTATAAATATAGTAAATAACATACTAGACGATAAGCGAAACTGTTGCTTGTTACACCAAGCTATTCTATTTTAGCAAGATTTAACAAATGTTATGAGAGTTCAACTTAAATCATCTCTTTGTCACTTCTGACTACTAAAAGAATTATAAGAATTACGAAATATATTCAATTTAATATTTAGGTCATGAGTTGTCCTAAATGGTGCCTAAGTGAAGAAGTTTCTCCCAAGACATCTTCTGCAGCGAAAAGTCACCCCACGTGTGAAAGTACATGAATATGTGCTCATATCGTTTCGTAGTCCCTATCTATCTATTATTTCTTTCTTTCTTTCTTTCATTGTCTTTCGATGTATATATGTGCACGTGCACGTGTGTGTATATAAGTGTGTATGAATATATATATATATATATATATATATATATATATATATATATATATATTAGAAAATGAGAAGTCAAAGTGATAAATGAGTAGAATTATGAACTTCATTAGCTTACAGTTGTTTTTGATATGAGATGCAATAGACTCGCAGTTAAGTTTCTGAATAATGCCTTATACCCTCATCGGAACCTCGAATATTTAGCGGAATTTATTTGGGAAAAGAATTATATTTATGTAACTAGTACACTAAATGTAATTATTTTCCTAAATAAAATGCACTCCATATACGAGGTTCCGATTAAACCATAAAATGGTATGCAGGCACTCAACTAAAAGACAACTGCATCCTAAAGCAGAAACAGCTGGTCATAAGATAACGTTTATACCTTTGTCGTTTTCTTTTCTCATCACCGCTCTGTGTTTAAATAATACTAGTTTTACATCTGTTTATGAGTCTGGCAATGCCTAAGTGAAATGTTTAAGTACAAGTGGGACGCTCCAGAAGTGAGGGAACTTGGATACGAAGTACTTCTCTACCAAGCTTATTCCCTTTTCTTCTACCCGCTACCACTTTTTCTAGTACGTTGATGGTTCCCCGCGGGAGGAGTTGAAAAATCAAACCGATGAGGAAAGTGCCTTCAAAGAGTTACTTAGCTCCAGAATTCCAGATTGCTTATGTTACGGAATAAACAAACTTGTGACTCATTTTGCAAAAGTGTGTTGGTTGTAATCGTACTTAATTTGATGAATAAAATTTCCGCATTGCTGAAGTATATTGTGATGAATTTCATGTTTCAAAACATTGCTTAATTTTTACTCAGCCTGGTATTTAACCATATATATATATATATATATATATATATATATATATATATTTATATTTATCGATCTAACTGACAGAGAGTACAAACTACGGTAGCTGTTCCTCTTTAATTATTTCTGTCGTTTGATTGAGTAAGTTTGAACTATTAATATCAATATCTATATACTTAAATATTCATCGTTTGAAACTGTCCAGTATTTGCTTTCTCTCAATTTGCATGTATATATGCATACACATTTTGATATGAAACCAAGGCTGCTATATTTAATTTGTTGATCCGCAGAACTGCTTCCATATCTTCTCAACTTGATTTCTCTTATAGCCAATCTTTACCGCGCGGAATTTGTCCCTCGTAAAAACATTTGCGTCTAAGTTTGAATTATTTGTGCGCTACAATTTTTTTTCTTTACCGAGATTCTTTGGATCTCGTCTGTTCTCTATTCCAGATTTTTAGGCTCAATATGAGTAGAGGCGACATTCAAGGAGCAACTAAATATGATGTGGTGATATAAGTGTGAACATTACACTGTAGAATCTAGGAAATGGAAGAAGTCGAGTGACACGCCATTTAAAACTATACATGCAAATTATATTGTCGGTCGCATTTACTTTGTCAACAAAAATGCACTTTTAATATGAAGATTTTATAATCATTGTGATTGAATATTCATCCATATACAGAGGTAATTTAGAAATCAGACATAAGAAAATATATATATATATTTCGAAATACAATCTTCATAAATATGTCAAAAAGGAAAATATTACCATAGATCATGTAAATTTTTGCTCGAGGGAGAAATAGAATATTTTATATATATTTATATATATACAGATACATAATGTATTTTCTAAGAAAGAGGTAACATATTGAATGTGTTTTGCTTTGTGTCAAAGGTAAACACGATAGAAAAATGATCTACTTTTGGACTCAAAATTCTAAGTGAGATGTTACTAGAAAATGACATCGACGTAACATAATTTATGAGGACAAAATGTAGACCACAAACAAGAGACAATAAGAATAATGACAAAACTAATAACAACAACAACAACAATAATAATGTAAACGTTAGACAAGAAATAACAATAAAGAAAATTACGTCGAACAATGAGAAAGGTAATGATATATTAAACATTAAAAAATATATGAAAAATAAATGAATGTTAACAACGGTTTCAACATTTTCATTAGACATTTCATGACATTCGGGTCATTAGATCCAAATGAACACTGACATTTTCTTTCAAAACCTGACTTGAAATACAAAGGAGAAAATGAAATATGACAGGAAAACTAGATAATAAATATATATTATTGTACTTTTTTAATTCTTTCAGCTATTGGACATCAGCTCAGTTTAATTCTCTCTATCCCCACACATACTCTCTCTCTCTATTCATATATATATATATATATATATATATATATATATATATATATATATATATATATATATATACATACATACATACATACATACATACATATGTATATATACATATATAAGTGCATATGCATGCATATATATCATAAATATACATGTACATACGACCACGCCCACATATCAGTATACATGTGAAATATAAACGCACATTCGTTTACACACACACACACACGCACACACACACCCACACACATATATATATATATATATATATATATACATATACATGTGTGTGTGTATGTATGTATGTTTATATGTATGTATGGATGGATGGGTAGGCATAAGTTTTGTAAACTGAATTAAAATATTCAACCGTTATAGAAAATGACATCGCAATCGATATAAGTAAGATCTGCTGGATTATATACGCAGGTGATATGTTGGTACTTCTTGTCTCACCAGAAGATGATCACCAGCATGGTGATCGATTCACTGCTAAAAGCTGCAAAGTTGGCTGGGAAGCCACACGAAGCCTCTCAACAATATTCGAAAGAGTGTGATCTCAAATTCTAGCGGCGGAGGTGAGTCTCTGGAATAACGTTACCTGACAATACACGTTCGTTTGGGATCAATCAGACTGTCTCTACCGGTCGAGCTGCTACTTCATTGGGGATACGGACATGTGATACGGATGTGTCTCAGAAATATGGTGCATGGTGCATTGTTCAAACCTAATCTCAGAAGACCTAGTATGGACACCAAGAAGAAAATGGTTTCATAATACACCTAGTCTCAATAGGTCACGGTTGAGATTCCATCAAACACCAACACACAAATACATTGAGCAAAAGGTGCATTGATGGATATGCACACACATGCATGAGTTCACACGCATTTACACACACATGTATATACAAATATATATGTATACATCAATATATATATACTATATACATATATCTACATAAAAACATAGTATATTTATATATATTCAGATAGAATTTCATACATACATATATTTGATACATATGTAAATACATGTATGCCTGTATATATATATATATGTGTGTATATACATATGTATATATATATATGTAATACGTTTGTGTATATGTATCTAACCTTCTATATATATATATATATATATATATATATATATATATATATATATATATATATATATATGGGAGAATGTACGAAAAAACAACAACAGACGAGGACAGGTGGTGTAAATAACAAAAGGATGTATTAGTATGACGCTCAGGAATACGGAAAGTCTTTGACGTTTCGAGCTACGCTCTTCAACAGAAAGAATACGGAGACAAGGAGAAAAACACGGAGAAAAAAAATTGAATAGTATTCAGTCAACGGTCAATCGTGTGTGTGTGTGTGTATGATGCCTCGGTTTGAGGAGTTCCCTTTCTACTTTGTATCATCTAAATACGTTAGCTTGAAGAAACAAAGTCGAATAGCTGCACCTTGCAGTACGTCCGTTATTAATGTGGTGATAACACAAATAGCATTCAGCTTGAACACGTGTTGATCCGGGATGTAATTACACATCAAAGTAGATGCGAAAAGGAAATATCGGTGTGAAATAATGACTTCGGGATCTAAGGACTGCGAGGAGATCAGTGACGTAAAATGGAGTGACGTATTGTCCAACAAATACAGCTTACACTTCGAATGCAATCTCTATGTAAATCGGATTTCAGGGAAAGAGTGAGAAAACCGAGGCAGCACTTAATATCGTGGATGTTGTAACATTAATGAACTGCGATCAATAGGCAATAACATATTGGCAATGTAAAACGTGACAATGTAAATAAATGATTCTAAATTAAGATAAGCTTAGTAAGAGATGTCAAACATCTCAAAGGTTTATTGTAAGTGGATCCTCCAAATATTTCTCTGCAAATGTCATTACCACTAAACATCTTCATAAAAAAAAAAATAAACCTAATCTTGTGAGAAGGATTTACTGCATTCCACATTGAGTATTGTAAGCGTAATATGAATAATATAAGATAATAAAACACGTAAGGACACAAAACTACGTGCTGTGTACTGATCAGAAAAGTGACTTAACTCAGGCGTAATGTAACAGAAAAATAAGGAAATATATAACAGTAAATACAAGATACAATATACAGACATAAATACAACTCTAGGTAAAGTACAGAAAATGGAGACCAGTGTCAGGAAAAACCATGAAGTAAAAGATTTAAAAGACCACAATAAAAAATAAGACATGTTAACAACGGTTTTAGCGTTTCGATTAGACATTTCGTGTGATCTGGGTCGTTAGATCCAAATCAATAATGACACTTCCTTTCAAAAATTGACGCAAGGAAAATGAATCATGAAAATGTGTGTGTGTGTGTGTGTGCACGCCCGTGTGTTTGTGTCTGAACATATATATATATATATATATATATATTTTTTTTTTCTCCGTGTATTTCTACTTGTCTCCGTATTCTTTCTGTTGAAGAGCGTAGCTCGAAACGTCAAAGACTTTCCGTATTCCCGAGCGTCATACTAATATATACTTTTGTTATTTACACCACCTGTCTTCGTCTGTTATTATTATTTGTATATTCTCCCATATATATATATATATATATATATATATATATATATATATATATATATATATATACATATACATAGAGAGAGGGGGAGAGAGATGCATAGACATAGATATACGGGCGTGATGGTGTTTGTGTGTGTATACGTACGTATATGTATTACTGTACTTTTTTACAATAATTGCAGTCCGTCCAAATTTCAATATATATGCGTTTGCAGGTATGTATATGGTTGTTTTTGAAACTGCCTCTGTGCCAGTTTGTGGAGAAGTGATTGGTGTGAAAAGCTATGTAAATCCTCACCGCATCAAGTAATATTGAGCGTGCTAAAGCGTGTGTATATATATATATATGTGTGTGTGTGTGTGTTTGTGTGTGAGTGTGTATATGAAGGCGATGGCTCAGTGGTTAAAGCGTCGAGCTTACGATCGCGAGGTTGTGAGTTCAGATCCCAGACCGGGATGCGTGTTGTCTTCTTGAGCAAGACATTTTATTTCACGTTGCTCCAATTCACTCAGCCGTAGAAATGCGTTGCGACGCCACAGGTGCCAAGATGTATCGGCCCCTTTGCCTTTCCCTTGGATAACACTGGTGGCGTGGAGAGTGGAGACCGGTATGCATGGGCGACTGCTGGTCTTCCATAAACAACCTTGCCCGGACTTGTGCCTGGGAGGGTAACTTTCTTGATGCATTCGCGTGGTCAGTCATGACCGAATGGTGTCTCAGCATATACATATAGAAAGAGAGAGAGACAGGGATAGATAAATAGGTAGATGGATAAATAAATGAATAAATAATTAGATAGATAGATAGATACATAGATACATAGATAGATAGATAGATACATAGATAGACATATTAGGTTGTTTCACATGAAATATCGTATTCTTAATTACATGTTATTTCAGTCATTTAAAAAAGTTAATTATGTAAACCTTGTAATTAATCCTGACTCATTCCCAATAATATTGGTATACAAAATTCGCACACAGAGACCTTATGAAAAGGATAATAACCAATCTATGTTGAGTGATTTTCTCCTATGAGTACAAACTGGGTCACTCTGCAGCAGAAGCTGTAAAGAATATAAAGCCGGCCTGTGGTAATGGTTTTGTTGACATCAGAACTGTTAAGACATGGTTCCAAAGCTAGCGTTCCAGAGATGATAGCCTTGAAAATAAACTAAGGGGTAGGCCAAAATCAGATTTTCGGCATGACGGATTAAATGCTTTGATTGAAAAAAATCTGAGTTTCGAAAACTTTCACCAGAACTCCAAACATCTCGCACAACTGTTTTTGGACACCTATAACAATTTCGAAAAGTCAAGAAACAGATAGGTTTGTTCAACATCAACTGAACGAGATTCCTTACTGCTTTCTCAATTATTAAAATAACGTTTTAATAATTAGACAGAGATCCAATTGAACAGCTCTCAAAAACAGACAACGTACAAATTTGTTTTTCACAACTCCTGGAGCTGCTTTCAGATATAATTCTTCCCATTCACATAAAAATTATGATTTTGTCCAAACTGATGTGCGAAATGCAAATTGTCGTTTCTGCAAAGCTTTAAAATTTTCAAATCAAAGCTAATGGTATGTACAGCTCAGGCAGTAAAGTAAGATTTCCAGCACTACCTGCTCCTCCGAATCCTCTTATTGATCTTCTTTGAGGCACTTCTATTCACGCAAACGATTTTCTGAACAATAGCAGACAATACAACACTGCTTTTGAAATGACATTTGGTGCATCTCAGGAGATAGTTGAACATAGATTTACGCCGACATTCAAAGTTCAAGGGAAAGTCTATCACTACATTCCTTTCCTTTTCTCCACAAATGAACAACCACAGTTTCTCAAAATTTATTTTATGATTGATGTAGGACATCAAACCTGAAGGGTCGTGTTATTGTAGCACCAACTGCCGCAAAGGAGAGTATATCGACTGAGAGCTTTGCGGTGCGTTCAGAAATCACATACCCCGCCCACATTTTCTTTAGGACGTGAAATATTTGAAACGGACGCATGATATGTCACTTAATCGAACTTGCCGATTATTTACTCAAGAAATGTTATGTCGACAATGCGGCAACTTCCCGTGTCACCTGTTTCAACATAACTGTAATATATATATATATATATATATATATGTATATATATAATAAAAACTTTGCACTTTAATCTCTGGCAACGCCGGGTATCTCTGCTAGTATAATATAGACCTGTTATGATGGAACCCTAATACGGATCCCCAGATTCTGCCTGACCTTTGAATTCAGCGGCAAATCCTCAGTCTTGAATTTAAATTACGATCTGAGTTTAATTTCTCCCATGGTTGATTCTCTTTCACCCTTCCGAGAATAAAATAACTACCAGTCGAACACTGAGCTCCATATCATCGACGTACCCACTTTCCCAATCTCGCTTGCCCTCTGTCAAATATTGGAACAAATGAACAGATACAAACATACATGTATACATACATATGTGCGTATGCACGCATATATGTATATATATATATATATATATATATATATATATATATATATATATGCTTGCATATAGTATGTATTTGTGTGTTTGTATGTATGTATATATATCTACTCACACATTTATATTAATGATAGCATCAGTCGTTTCATAGTGCGCAAATACCAACGAATTTCAATATTTGCAATTGTAATTATCCTATAAATAGCTTACACTACATTACTCTCGTCACTTGATGCTCATTTACAGTTATACATATTTTTTCCTTGATGTTTGTATTTTCAAGATTTTATACGAGCATTTATTGAATGCTTGTGTTTGTGAGAATTCGTTAACTATATTCTTGATATTCGTCAGTGGTGATTGACGTGTCGGTATTTCAATATTTTTTTTTTACTTCAATATAATATCGATGATGTTTGTGATGAGACTGTTTAATTAATTTCCGCCATATTTGTAATCGGAAAACATATCATCAATGTGCTAATGGATTTCTCTGAGAGAGATTAATGCTAGATGATCTGCAATGGTGATTTTCTATATTCATTCTACTTGATTCACTTGTTTCAAATTATTCCCATATTATCGATGTTAATCTTAATTAAAGTTTTAATGGAAATATTTCTCATCGTTTTATTTCGATTTATTTTCACTATAGTACTCTATTTCGATATTTATTGTTTCCTTTATAAATACATAACTTAGATTTGTTGCCGTTAATGTAATCCAAGAGAAAACCGTTGCAAATGTGCAACAGAGAGTTAGCTTCGCAAATAGAGGGAGAGAGAGAGAGAGACGCGCGCGCACACACACACACACACACACACACACACACACACACATACATTACAAACAGACGTAGATATACATTTTCATAAGTGTATATACACAGATGTGCACGAATAAACACATATACAAACACACATATATATATATGTGTCTGTGTGTGCATATATATATATATATATATATATATATATATATATATATATATATATATATATATAAGCACATAAAAAGCGCAGAAATGGTTGTGTGGTAAGTAGCTTGCATACCAAACACATGGTTCCTGGTTAAGTCCCACTGCCTTGCATCTTGGGCAAGTGTCTTGTGAGTGGATTTGGTAGACGGATAGTGAAAGAAGCCTGTCATATATATATATATATATATATATATATATATATATATATATATATATATATGCGTGTGTGTGTGTGTGTGTGTGTGTTTGTGTCTAGGTTTATCCTCCCAACATTGCTTGACAACCGATGCTGGTGTGTTTAAATACTACACTTACAAATAATAAGTCCCGGGTTCGATTTGCTCCACTACAGACGATGCTCTAGCATGGCCGCAGTCAAATGACTGTAACAAGTAAAAGAGAGAGTAAAGAGTATACATATATGTGTGGCGGGTATGTGTGTATACATATATATATGTATATATATGCATGTGCATCCATGCATGAACAATCATATATATAAGGGCGTAAAATTTACCTACACACATTTATAAGCATTCGCATAAATGTATAACTATAGATATATCAATATGTACATGTATATTTCTGCATATATAAATGCATATATATATTAATGGGCGTCGGCACATATGTAGTTGCATATTTCATCTGGACAATGATTGGTTCGCTTCGATGTCCACCTGTGTGTGTTTTCATACTTGTATGCAGACACACACGGACACACACACGCACATACATGTATATATTCAAACCTAGAAACGTAATAGTATATGCATATATACGCGCATATGCTTTATAAAATAAACAGATATATGCGGACATAGGCAGAGAGAGAGAGAGAGAGAGGGAGAGGGAGGGGGGAGGGAGAGGGGGAGAGGGAGGGAGAGAGAGGGAGAGAGAGGGAGAGAGAGGGAGAGAGAGAAAGAGGAGGAACTTGAAAATAATTAAAAGCTATTATCTATTCGCACAAAACAAGCAATGTAATAACACAGCATATATACCGACAATAATAGAGATACATAATTTTGGCTTGGTCAAAAAGTATTACAATATCTTAAACACA
The DNA here is from genome assembly GCF_046866305.1 of Octopus bimaculoides. Lineage (NCBI taxonomy): Eukaryota > Metazoa > Mollusca > Cephalopoda > Octopoda > Octopodidae > Octopus > Octopus bimaculoides. Next base: position 10,388,380 of record NC_142948.1, on the reverse strand, counting down.
TTCTATTTATGTTAGCACTGTTCAAAACTTGTTATCATTATATACATGCATTTAAAAATTTACTAAAGATCGATTCTTTTGAACACGTATAGAGAAATAATTCATAGCCGCTTGTATTCTTCGGAAAAAATATACATATCTAGAAATATTCCCAGCTCTAAAATATTTTAATATCGTGTTATGTAACTCTTTGTTTTGAAGTAATCTATGGAATGGTATGTGTGTAAAAATTTACATTTCTTTCTCCAAGCCTAGATTCGAAACCGAATCTAAGAATTAGCGGTCGCCCAAACACGACAATCAACAAGCGCGAAAAACAGGTTTTCTTTGTCCTGTCAAAAAGTGATCGATCATCTCCCTTTGACCTTCGACCTTAGAATGTCAGGCGAAGTTCAACTGGTCAGCATCTGACCTATTCAGATACAAACTCTGCTGCAGTATGTATGTCCGTCTAGCTGCCACGATTCTTATAAATAGAGTGGTCAGCAAGAC
>NC_142948.1:10372888-10385388 GCF_046866305.1 Octopus bimaculoides | reverse complement strand
CTACGGATGCAGAGAATGAACTCTTCTTTCATAAGTTCGTTCTCATTAACAAACATACAGCTTTTGATAACATTTCATCCTCTGGATTCGACTGGAGTTAATGAGCCTTTCGGTTTAAGCAAACTTCAATGACTTACATGAAAGGCCACACAAGTTGGGAAACTTAACAATGTCTAGGTACGAGTGAACGTCGGCTCAGGAGCAAAAAGCTATTTCAGTCTTTTATAAGCATTTTATTTGTTCCTAGTGGCTAAACACACTAATATTCACCAATTCCAGTCGTTAGTGGTAACCGACTTATCACTGATTCTCTGATAATCATCGATGCGTAAATATCAAAACCAATTTTCGAAACGGTGGTATAAATAACAACATATCCAGACTCTAATGCCATGGGAATGATTACTTTCCCTTATATACATCTACACACACACACACACACACACACACACACACAGAGAAACACACGCAAATATACACATATGTGTGTGCATAAGTTTGTGTGTGACTGTGTAAGTATTCGCGATTCTATGGTCTAGTTTATAATATTAATATAAATAATCTCGTCAGCACATACTAAAACTTTTGCATTTATATATTTATTTCATCACATAATACCAAATTTTGAAGTAAATATGCTGCTGTTGCCCAAAGGAGAATGCATAGTACTGCTTCATGCCATGTCTGTGTTTGTACGTTGCATGTTCTAAAATCCTAAATATGCGCAAGCCGTATTCCGTCATTATAGCCATATCTTCACACGTATAAGTATGTCTGTACGTTTGTACATATTTAAGTATATATATACATATGTACATATAGCACACGGATACAGGGATGTTTAAATATATATATATATATGTATATATATATATGTGTGTGTAACACATAAAAGTGCGTTTGATCGTTATTATTATTATTATTATTATTATTATTATTGTTATTATTATTATTATTATTATTATTATTAAACAAGAAGCATATTCGACATAAAAAGGTTTTTACGTTTACATCAAAAGCAATATATTTCACACTCGGCTCATATATGATTATAATACCATTTCGATGCTCATATTTTCAATAGGTTTCTGGAACCGATGTATCCTCCAAAGTATTGCTATATATAGATTAAATTAACTCGAAGCCAATAGAATATGAGATATTATTTATTGAGCTTACAGCAACCTTTACGACTCAATATTCAAACGAGAGATTTTACTTATGCGGGATTCTGCTATATTTCGCTTAAATGTGATAGCTATGTATATGTTTGTTGAAGAGTCTCCGATATATCGTCACTATAGTCAACCTGTAAGCAATAGCATACATATAACAAGATAATGGTAAAGTGAATGTGCTAGATGTTGATTTCCCTAGAATCCCTAAAGAGAATTTCTACTAAATAAAAATACCCATATTCGCATGTATATCTAGAGTAGCTATTATTAACATTAGATATTACACGATAATCACTCTGGTAGAATCCATTTAAGAATGTACAGGCAAAAACTGTGTTGAAGTAAGCGCACTAATATCCATGTATGTGTGTGTGTGTCTGTGTGAGTGCGTGTGCGTATGTGTGTATACGTGTATATATTTGTATACAATATAATATAATGTAATATATATATATCTGCGTGTGTGCAGCACGTTGTGATTCTGATGTTGTCGTTCCAGTCTTGATCGTATGACTGTGGAGTAGAATCCTGGCTGTGTTCTGAAGCAGAGCACTTCGTATGGAATTTCTCCATTCCTCTCACCTGGTATAATTGAGAATTCTACGACGATCCAGCATCCCGTCCACTGGATATACATATATATATATATATAATATAGGATAAAATTTTCAAATAATTCTTTCAGTGCCCAGTATATTAAAAATTACCTTTGAAGGTGAAAATTATAAACAACTTATAAATAAGTGCAAATATGCCGAGAAATAGACTTTAAATCGTCAATAACCACATATAATATCTCAGTAAAAGCACGCGTCTCGAAGCAAGCTGACAGTAAAGCCATGAGTACACGAATATATTTCAGTGTACTCAGGGCTTTGTGTATGCTTGTTTCATGTGTGCAATAAGTATTTCATATATTTCATAACGTATTTACAGCTGATTACTAGAAAATTCTTTATGAATCAATTCAGAAATCTGACTGATTCGGTGATAACGGAATTTTTTTTACAAATTGCTGTCAGCTTGCTTCGAGATGCGTGCTTATAGTGATGAATTGTATGTGGCTAATGACGATTGAAAATCCATTTCTCGGCATATTTGGCATAGGAATTCTTTTCTTTTGCCCTTATTTATAAGTTATATGTATATATATATATATATATATATATATATATATATATATACATACAAACAAGACAGAATCCGGAGGGAACGGCCATATGAACTCATACCTTGGAGAGGATATATGGTCCGTATCGTTTTGATATTTGTGAATATGTCTTCATATCCATGTTCAAAACATATTTGATGCAAACACGCAAGCACACACACACACACACGCATATCCAAACACACTCATACATAAGCACACACGTATATATATATACATATATATATATATATATATATATATATATATATATATATGTGTGTCATGAATCCGCATATGAATATAAACTGAGATTTGCTAATAAACGAGTGTGGTTCAAGAACGTCTTTAACTCGCCCTATTGGAATGTTAATGCCTAGCAGCGTAATCATTCTATTTTATGTCCGATGAAGTCATATATTACAGTACAGGTAGAACCTGCTTCAAAAACACGGGAGAAAAACACATATATATATATATATATATATATATATATACATGTATGTTTGTATATAACACGCAGTTATGTTATATTATTTTGGGTTTGAATTTGCCAAGGTATGCTCATGCAAAAATATAAGGTGAAATATGAAGATGATTGATTTTTATGAAAATTTGCAGTCTCATATTTTTCCGTGTAGGCCATAACACTTAAGTGTTTTTGAAGCAGGTATTCGTATTTTCAATTCTAGATTCCTTTAAAATGAGGGGATACAATATATATATATATATGTGTGTGTGTGTGTGTGTGTGTGTGTAATAGAGTCAAGGCATATAAGTGTGCCAACGAAATGTCCCTGATTCGTTTTATACGTGTGCTTTATGTGAGTATATATATATTCCTAAGTGTATAGATATGTGTGTATATATATATATATATATATATATATATATACAGGGTGGGGTATAAACATCTCCCGTATTGTGAATGAATATAAAAAGAGAACATATCCATTCAGGAAAACATGTTTTATGTTTGTGAAAAGTACTAAAAAACACTGTATTTTACTTGGTTATAAAAATCATATTCAGCAAATAGCGGCCGTTGTTTGCAATACATCGATGTAGCTCTCCATGTCTCTGCGTGTCATCTAAGGTGGTATTGCGTTGCTTTCCCCACGAATCCTTTATATCAAATCTTCAAGAGTTCGAAGATGATGTCGGAAAACATTTTCCTTTTGGTATCCTCAAAGGAAGATTTTACAAGCTATTAAATGTGGTGACCTTGCCAGCCACCCAACGTCTCCCATCAAAGAAACCAAATGCCCAGGAATCATTTCCCTCAACAGTCCAAACAAACCTTGTGCTGTGTGGGCCTTGGCTCCGTCCTTTTGAAACAGTAGATATTCGGTATCCAACACATCCAGTTTTGGGTGCAAACGTCCTCCAACATTTCAACGTATCGGCTAATGTTAACCCTTACTGTTTCATTGCCTTCTTCATAAAGTACTGACCGGTGACTCCAAAATCGACAACTGAACACAGATCCGTTGCACGAGGAGAATAAAGCGGTCATTCACGGAGTTCATGATGATTAGGTTCAGCCCAGGGGCGAATATTCTGCTTGTTTACGTTTCTATTGATATGGAAGTGAGCCTCATATGTACTTAGAAGAATAGCTGTAGCGGGAACAGGTGCAAGAATATCCGCACATAGGGCTCTACCATAGTTATTATCTGTTTCGAATAGTTCTTGAACTAACATCATTTTCTAAGGATGCAGTTTCAAATCAGCGTGCAGAACCCTCCTCAAACTTCGACTAGATATTTCTAATGCTATGCTATACTTATGAGCAGAATGGTTTGGTTATAGCTGAACATTTTCGGGAGATCTAACGCACCTAGGTCTGCCAGGAGATTTTCTTCTCAATGTGGATCGTGTTGCATGAATCTTAGAAATCCAAAGCAAAATCGTTCTCCAGTCTGACAGAGATGCATTTCGACCGAGCGCAAAGTGTCTATGAAACGCACACTGCGTCGCTATTGCAGAAGTGTCGTTTTCATAATATTCTTGAACAACAAAGCCACGATGTTCACCAATTTATGATGGGTTCTCAAAAAGTAAGAAACTTTTTGAGTAGTGAATGATGAAAATGAAAATGGTAGGACCTAAGAAAAGGAAGAAGTTTTTGAGTAGTGAATGATGAAAATGAAAATGGCAGAACCTAAGAAAAGGAAGAAGTTTTTGAGTAGTGAATGATGAAAATGAAAACGGTAGGACTTAAGAAAAGGAAGAAGTTTTTGAGTAATTGGTGATGTATATATGTTTGAAATAGTTGTGTGTTTGCGTTTGTAATACATAATAGCTTTTATTGGTGGTGGTGGTGGTGGTGGTGGTGTTGCGTTTAGGGAAAGAGTTAGAGAAAGATAGGGAGAGAGAGATAAAGGGAGAGGGAGATTGAAAGAGGCATAGAGAAAATGAGCGAGAGTGTGGGAGAGTGAGCGGTAACATTCATCATGTAATTATGCGTTTTCTTTAAATATCGGAGACAACGAAAAATACGACGCATAAACACTGCCCATTAGTTACCATATCAGACTATCGCTTCATCTACATCTGTACACAATAGTTATGGTTAGTACAATCTATATAAACAAAGGAAAACGTAAACGATACCAAATCCTATTAATAAAGATTTTATATAAAATCTAAATCACTGAAGTTACTACTACTACAAGATCAACACGTTTTATCATTAACTTAGTTTAATGAATTATATTATAAAACAGCAATGACGTATACATGAGAGTTGTGCTTAATTACATCTATGGAAAATACATACTATACTACTACCCGTGCGTAAACCCTAACATAGATCTTTAATATATAATTAATATTTTTATATCAATATTATATCTACTAAGCATTCTTTAATCCTTATATTTACACTTGCTAGTGTAATAAAACTTGAAATGTCGACAGATTCAAAGTTCTGGTAGCTGTAATATATAATTAATTATTTATAATAGCAATAAAGTTGATAACAGTTTTTGAACAGCCATAAACATGCGTTAATACATGAAATGTCAGTCCCCTTCCATGCATTTAAGATGAAATATTAATAATCAGATATTAATATTTTACTATAATGTTTAATATGTCTATTATATCTACGAAGAAATCTTTATTCTTATAGTTACAGGTGATAGTGCATTAAACATGAAATACCGACACATTCAAAGTACTAGTAGCTTTAACATATAATTACTTTCTTTATGATAATAAGTCTAATGTTAGATTTTGAAAGGCCATTTACTTTCATAAAGGAAAAGAGAGACAGAAAAACAGAAAATGTCCTACCTATCTGAAAAACCAGTCTCACTCCTCGAATAAAGAAGCGCCGCTTGGAATATAATATTTGGTATAATTGTTCGAGGAAGATAAAGCAAAAGGAATTTCCAACCTTATAAGAAGCAGCCTTGCTTGCGATCTCCAACTCGACAGAAAAAGAATTATTTTTCTTCTCTTTCAAGTCATAGATACATTTACTGAGGCTGGTACAAGAGACCTGTTACCATTAATAAAGGGGTAAATGTGATTAGAGATGCGTTCTTTGATAAAAAAAAAAGTGTATAGTCACTGTGTAAGAGTAAATCGTTCCTCTAAATTTCATTTTACATCTGTAAATATTTTTTGCTTAGTTATTTTAAAATAAATATTTTCTTCTAACCTTGCAATCACAACATATGTTTTCATCACTACACATATAATTCTATTCAGTATAATTGCTATTTAACAAGTTACCAACATTCCAGAGATTCAGATGACATTTAACATGAATTGTTTCCCCTTGAACAGTAGACGACTCATGTACAAAATTTGTACTAACATTTCTTCTAAGAGCATTACTATTGTTGCATTCAAAACGGTCATAATTGTTATAAAATATAGATAATTTTCTTTTGTTAATTGCAGATATAATTCGGGACAAATTTTTTGATACAGAAAAGGCAACTTTAAGAAATGTAGAGCTATTAATATCGTAATATCTACTTTCCTTTGGAAGATGTTTAGAAAAAATTTGTAAAAGGCCCCTACCAAATAATTCTCAATTTGCTTAGCAAATGGAGTTATAAAACAGATAATACCGTTCTTATCAGAAGATGTATTATAATTTTTAAATTTTCGAACCTTATTAAATATATAAGTAGTCTGTTTTTATTCTATTATTCATAGTCCTAATCATATGAGGACAATTATATGAAGGAAATAATACATTGGTTCTCGTATTTTGTACACAATAATTCCCATTTGGACATTTATCCTTACATCCTCTATCATTCCAATTCCTGCCAATTCGTTTTAAATTATTACTAACAGGAGAAACATGGTGTTAGAGATAAAGATAATACTTTAGTTGCCCCCCCACCAGCTTTGCTGAGTGCCATATAATAATAGTCGGCATTTTTGTCAAAAATATCCTTATTAGACGATAGACTAGAAATTCTTTTAGAGAATAAAATATCTTTAAAAGAACCGGGATGATTACTTCCGACATTTCTATACTTAAGATTGGTGTTACGTTTGTGGTATGGTTCATAGTTGCCAGTAGTAAGATTAAGAATAGGGTCCAGGAAGTTAACTGATTCATGTTCATTTTCTATCGCTACAGAGAGTCCAAAAGGCTTTAAAAATCCGTAAATTTTCTTCACATATAGTTCAGGTTTCCTAATAGATAGGTTCCTAAGGAGAGAAAAGGGCACCTCTATATAAACCTCCCGAAATTTCAGGAAAATCCACTTCCCAAGATATATATATATTTATATATGTATGTGTGGGTGGAGGGGGGGGGGGTGCATACACACAAACACACACACACATAAATGTATAATTATGTATGTATATATATATATATATATATATATATATATATATACACTATTATTATTATTATTATTATTGTTGTTGTTGTTGTTGTTGTTGTTGTTATTATTACGAACGAAAAAAAATGTATTGGTACGACGCGAATTAGAACTAAGCTCTCTGGTTTTGCAAACGAGGACGAAAATAAATAAAGCTTTGTGGTCACGTGAATGTTTAATGCGAAAGTAGCATGATTCGGGTTCGCTTTTCGGTGAGGGCAAAGTATAAAGACAACTATTGCCCACGTGGTGAGTTCGTGCCGGAAGACGTTGTACGTCTTGCCTCGCGAAGAAAGTCGACGTAGACAGTTTAATGTAACATTGGATGTTAATGATGGTACCGGGCATGATGGTAGTCAGAGACGCCGCTTCATTCGTGTATGCACCCCTTGAGAGTCCACAGCGAATAGTTGGCTCACTGCAGCAACGAATATCCCATTTCTGTCACCAGTTGTTACGCAACACTCGCTGCATCACCTAACCACCCACGATAGAACAGTCTGTGTCTGATAGCTCAGAAGACCGCGTAGGTGAAGCTCAGCATACCAACTTCCTTAAAGTTGAAGAAGCAGCAGTGAAAATATCATAAGAATTGAACATAAGAAACAAAACCGTTGGGTATAGCCAAAATAAAATTACTTTAATTAAGATGTCAATAACATTTATGGAATAAATAACCAGTACCTAATGACTGTACAATTCCGCCTTCTTTAATTTGCCAAGTTCATACTATTTTCGCATTCATTCCAAAACTGTCCACTGTTCGCATTAATTGCCGAAACTAGCTTGACACACTACACCAAATACCAACTGTTCCATATGAATCCAAAAGAAAGACAAAATCTCCCAAAATATGCTCCCGTAATTCTATTACATTTTCAAATTCATTACAAATTTATACATACTTTATTTTACATAGACCTATTTCAGCTCATAATTCTCAGTTAACACCTGCAATATACATGTATGAGATTTTGACGATTTTATTTGCCCAGGTCGGAATTCGATTACTAATGTGTTTCATATGTAATATAGTTGAACTTGGCAACGTTATTTAGGGAAGACCAGCCGCCGCCCATGCACACCAGCCACTCCTGTCCACGTCACCGACTTTATCCAAGGGAAAGGCCGATACAGCTAGGCACTAGTGACGTCGCAACTCGTTTCTACGGATGATTGAACCGGTGAAGCATGAATAACATGTCTTGCTCAAGAGCACAACACACAGACCGGTCTGAGAATCGAACTCACTACAACGTTATCTTGAGCGTGAGGCACTAAGTACAGACTCATACCCCTTCGTAATACATAACAGCACGTATGATTAAAGATACAATGGACTATCCATTGCACATACATGTAACGTTGAACATTCTAATACGTATGTGTTTTAATTATTAGCACGTAAATCATTTCTTTTCGTTGCTTCCAAACCTCATTTACTCCTTTCATGTATGAGATTTTGACGATTTTATTTGCCCAGGTCGGAATTCGATTACTAATGTGTTTCATATGTAATACACACACACACACACACACACATATATGTATATATATATATATATATATATATATATATATATTATATATATATATGCATGTATGTATGTATGTATGTATGTATGTATGTATGTATGTATGTATGTATATGTATGTATGTATATGTATGTATGTATGTATATATATATGTATGTATGTATGTATATATATATATGTGTGTGTATGTATATATATGTGTATGTGTTTATATGTATATGTATATCTATTTGTTGTGAGTTATGTGGGCATGTCTGAGTGCATGCGCAAGCATATGTGTTTATGTATATATTTATATATGTATGTGGTGTGTGTGTATGTGTCTATGCACAAATATATATGTCTATGTATGAATGTATCTATATATATATATATATATATATATATATATATATATATACATATATACACGCACGCACACATATGCACACACCTGCATATATCTATATGTGTCTATTTGTGTATGTATATAAATATTACGGGACGATAGTTAGATGGATATTTAGATTGATTGATAGAAAATTTATAGCTTTAAAATAAGACTTTGTGTAATAGTAGATATAAAATGCGGGACTACAGAGACCAATCTAAATGCAGAGTGGTCAAAGGATGAGATATACATATTTCTGTATATATGATATAATGCAATATCTATATGGTATCTCTTGACCACTCTACACTGAAATCGATTCCTGTCAAGTGGATTATTATCACCTGAATACCACCTGAAAATCAATATGGCAAAAACTATTTCATAAATGCTGGTGAGAGAAATAAAAAAAATAAAAAACGTTATAAATTTTATAGTCTTTGAAGATACCTCTTTATAGGAAACTATCATTCCACTGCTATCAGAAGAAACATCAATTTTTCATAGTTACCTTTCCAAGTACAATTTTACCACTTAAGGATCCCCATTAATTCCTGATATATGTAGCTTCAAATTTGAAGATCATAGAATGGATTGTATCTCATTCACACATTCGTTTGGCATTACACTTCCAAATTCATAAATCTTAGCAGCCGTATATCAACGAACAACCATTTCGACAGAGAAATGCCTTTCGTATGAAATGTTCTCCTGTGAGTTGCAACTGTATTCATACGCTTAATGTAATAAATAGATCTTGCACCATTCAACATCGTATATATACTGATACGATAACACATTATACAAAATCAATCCAGAAAATATTGGTTTCTCAACTTTGTATAATCTTATGAATTGTTATACGACCTCGAGTCACACACAACTAATATTCGTTTCCATTCTAGGCACAAGGCCCGAAATTTGAGGGGAGCGGGGCCAGTAGATTAGATGGACCCCAGTACGTAACTTGTACTTAATTTATCGACCCCGAAGGGACGAAAGACAAAGTCGACCTCGGCCGAATTTGAACTCAGAATGTAAAAGCAGACGAAATACCGCTAAGCATTTCGCCCGGCGTACTAACGTTTCTGCCAGGTCACCACCTTATACACAACTTATATTATAAGAGTAATCAAAGGCGGTGAGCTGGCAGAAAGGTTTTGAGACGACCAGTATCGCTCGTATGCCAGGCAAAATGCTTAGCGTGATTTCGTCCGTCCTTAAGTTCTAAGTGCAAATTCCGCCGAGGTCGAGTGTGTCATTCATGATTTTCGGGGATGAAAAAATAAGTACCAGTTAAACACTGGGATTGATTTAATCGACTTAATCCCGTATCAAAATCGTTGGCCTTGTGTCAAAATTTAAAATCAATATTATGTAACTAATTAAGTCCCAAATCTACTTGCATGACACCTTGTTAAAATTTTAGACATGGCAAGTTGCTATTGTTTCATGTAATATATATTATTAAATTCCATTAGTCTTTTATTTGTTTCAGTGTTGTGTCCACAGCCATGTTAGAGTTACGCCTTGAATTAATTTAGTAGAACAAATCCACCATAGGATTTATTTTCAAAGTCCTTATTTAAATTGTATCGAAGAGATCCCTTTAAAGTCTCTGTCGGTTTTTTCTTCACCCCGTCCATATCTGCAAATTCCGTAGCACTTTCTTTCTTCACCAGTGATGACCTTCGAAAAATGGTCCGGATAAATTTCCAAGTGTTAATACAGTTCACGGCTGGCATTCAGACGTGACTGCTTTTAATAATCCGTGATCAAGCGTGGTGCAAACTTTGCTACAACTCTTCATTTCTCGCTCAAAAATCGTTGATAGGAGTTCCTGGATATATTTGGTAAACGCCAACTCCATATATACGTCTGTATGTAAAATAAGATTCCTGACCTGCTAGCTGCATTCAATTAAAAATCTTTTTTTACTACTGAAGAATATAACGGGCAAAACACCATCCAGAAAATTTCTCTTTAATACTCATATATACAATACATTTTATCTGAGTTATCTATACTCATATCTGTAGATAATGCTCATAGAGTATCCTGATATATCGTTAAAATTTAGTTGAAAATGAAACGCTCACAGTCAGCTTAATTTTTGTTTCATGACCAGGACTAAAGTTGTGTGGGAAGGACTATGGCATCATCAGTATTCTCAATTTTTATTCACTCTGTCATCCTCACTCTCTCGCTTTCTCTCTCTCTCTCTCTCTCTCTCTCTCAAATTATTCATGGTATTCTGAGTTGATATATCACCTACATTGCTTTTTCTATTATTGCTTGGTGAAGAAGAAACGACTGTATCTGTTCCTCCTTTTCCGTTTTACTATTTTTAATCGTTTAGATTTCCTACGTATTTGCACGATGAAAATCTTTATGTTATATGAGCAACAAGGATCACCTACTTTTGAACCTATTTGTAGCAAATAAGAATCACCATTTTTATGTATGCTTCTGCTTTGCACATTAAGCCTAAGTGACAGAATGACAGACCCGTAAATCTGAAATGAAGTTCTTAGCTGGCTTAGGTAAGCAATTATTAGAAGCGACTTGCACATTCTGTAAAATCCCTGAATAATTCATTGCTGTTATTATAGATTTCGCTGTTCTGACACTGCACTGTGCCAATTAAAATATATCAAATTTAATTGAATTATATAAATACACTTCCGTTAATTATTATGCTATATTTCCTTTCATAGAGGATGCACCTTCATCATGATATTTACGGTTAGATTATGAGGCTACAATCCAGAGAAACAGTGAATATGCCAGGCTGAGTTACTAGCAAGTTCAGCTAATGATATCTGCTAGTATGCTTTGGAACATTGGAACAATATACTTTTTTTTTTACAATTAAACTTATTTTATTTATATCCGTTGCAAAGTATACGTGGAAATAAACGAAATATAAAATGTCATGGAAATAATGTTCTTGAATAAAAGAGAACATAATTTCAAAACTATATTAATCTCATTATTTTGGGTAAGTTTTTGACATTTTACGTTACATTTTTTGCAGTGTTTCATAACGTTGTGCTCGCCACCTGACTAGCATCTTTAACAGCTGAGTGCATATTTCGATTCCTGCCGAGGCGTGTGTAAAAATGCTTTCTCTGAATTGAAAAATGTTATATTTATCATGGAGGATATAAGGTGGTTTATTTATCCTCAATAAATATTTCCTGAAGATTACCAATTTGTTTATTTTCAAGATAAGAACACTGAGTTTATTGAAGACTGCCGTATCATTTCCATAAACACGATGTGCCACTTCACCCCAGCGCTATCTTCATATATTGAGATATAACTAGCCATTATAACTAGCAACAGATAATTAGCGACACAGAATCATTCATAAACATGAATTCAAATCTAATGCACATGAA
>NC_142948.1:10313574-10369888 GCF_046866305.1 Octopus bimaculoides | reverse complement strand
GTGTTCCGAAATTAATCTGGCTGTATTAAATATTTCTCGTTAAACATTCTGATCAATGTCTCCAAAAAATACGTACTTTTAAACCTTGTCATCCTAAGAGTGTAATGTTTTTGGGAAGCAGAATATATATATAGATGGGTTAATACGCCAATCATTGTATGGGTGACATATCTTTTATAAAATACTTATTATGAAATGTTTCTGGTACATAAGTATATATATATATATATATATATATATATATATATATATATATATATATATATATATATATATATATGAAGGCATGATTACAAAAAGAGTAATTATACATTCAAAATCAATAAATGATTTAGCAACGCCAACTTGGCATTCTACTCTTCCGAAATTTTAATTTGATACGGTTAAATCATTAGCAGAAAAATTAACAATTAGTATAGTTACATGCAGTTTGCATTAGGCTTCTTGCCGCTAGCTTTCTTTATTAGAACGTAACGTGCAATTATAAAGTGCATCGTAGTTTTGTAGATTTCCGGCATCGCGAGCGCCTTCACGGCGATTAATACGAATTAATAACAGTTATTAATAATACCCTCAGGGAATTCTGGATTCCATGGTCCCAGCTTTCAATTCTCGCAAATATTGTTAGGTGCAATCTACTGAAATATTTCATGATTAAGGCGCTATTTTATAACAGATAATTATTCTGAGGTGTAATTTATAATAATCACTGCATTTCTATGCAATACACTGCAATTTTATACTGTTAAGATTGCATAGGATCTTGAAATACCAAATTATTTACGATAGCGAAATAGAAGGAGGTTCAAAGCATGGTCTAACTGAAATTTAATCTTTCACGTAATGCAGTTCCGCTGAAAGAATAATAAGTCACTACCCTCATGTTTCATTCACAATTACACTAGTCATATTTGACCTCGTCGACATCACAGATAATATTACATGTGACATTATTATTGTTGATCAAGTCTCATATACTTGATTTGTGATGAAGGGGAAGTTGCAACATTTACAGTGCTGTGGTTTTGGATAGAAGGTTGACCGGGAGAAGAAAGACTTTTGTACTTTCTTTACTGTATTTTCCCTTTAATCACAGTTTGGATTAGGATGTAATTAAAAAGAGGCTCGCTTTCCATTTACAGCGGATTGCACGACCGAATAAATATTCTATAATTTACTCGATAAGTTTCTTTAATTGTGATATGAGAATGGGCGGTAAATTAGAAGAAAATTGGATCTAAGTACTATGCCACAGAGAATTACGTCTGAGTATGTACCGTTCAGTTCTAAATGGAGTGAACATTAAGACTGCTAAAGTTAGAGTACTAGACACACAAAAGCTTTAATGAGTAACGCCACATGCTAGAGATAGAAGCCACATGGTTCAAAGGACTATATTATTTATCACATTGGCACGGACTGAAAGCGAGCAAAGCTATTTACATGTAGAATATGAGTTAAACATTAAGAGGAAAATGATCTGATGTATTTTTAAACATGTTAAAATACATTTATTTTTTAAACACTGAAAGCGAAATAATATACTACGTCTATTATCATAATCTGCTAACTCAGTTATTTCACTGAGATTTATTTCAAATATAAAATATTTATAGTAGTTTAATAAACTTAGTAGTTTAATAATCATGTTATATAACGTCATAAACTATGTATTTTGTAACGAAATAGAAATAAACACCGTTAAATTTATGGTCCAGTTGTTATTGTAATATTGACATATTTATTTCCAAACACTTAGAAGTAGTAGCAGTAATAATACAAATAATAATAATAATAACAACAACAACAACAATAATAATAATAATAATAATAATAATAATAATAACGTCAACAATAACAGGAACCGCATCAGCAGCAACGAAAACTCTTATTTTCTATATTTACATTTTTTTTTCATTATCACGTATCGCGAAAATAGTATTAGGAAAATATTAGCCATTAAATTCCACATTTTTGTATGAATATAGTCCTTATTTCTACGAAGCACACACATACACACACACACACACAACACACAACACACACAATGCACTCATATATATATATATATATATATATATGTATGTATGTATGTATGTATGTATGTATAATTTCTATGATTTTTAGAGTATTTTTATTTAATAACAATAACTATCATATTTGAAAATAAAATGATAATAAAAATAGCATAACTCTTCAAATGTTTTTTTTTCCGAATTTGAATTTAAATCAGATTTATCTTGTCTTTCTCCTTTTGCGGTGGGGTATCGCTTATTACGAACAGACTGGCTCCATGATTTTTCACTTACGGTCACATAGAAAATTAAAACGGTTTTTTCGTTTTTCTTTTTTTTTTTTTTTTTGGGTTTCACATTTACTGAAATCGTTCCTGTAGATGAATTATAGAATACTAAATCATAATTCATTTCGCTGCTTTATGTATTTTTGACTATTATCATTATTTGATGATAAATTAAATTTCAGATGTTTCTCTATGCATATATAATGTATACATAATGTATACACATACATGTATACACACACACACGCACACACACATATAGATGTTTTTGTGTGCTTTTATAAACACAAATGGAAACAGTTGTAACTCAAATTCACTACAACAAAGCAATATATATTGTTCATCATTTAATCCCTGTGACATATATATATATATATATATATATATATATATATATATATATATATTGTGGTTGCGTGTCTGTGTTTATGCGTATACTTGCGTAAGTTCCTCATTTTCTGGACTGCATTTTAGGAAGCTGAAAAATCAATTTAAAACTTCAAGCCTAGCTGCAGGCAGGCTAAGCGGACATTCTCGAAGCTATCATATATATTGGTGCATTTCTGAAACGCGAGAGACGAGATTTGGATATTATTACTTGGAACATTTTCTCTGATATCTTAACAACCTTACTCAGTCCATATGTTATCTTTTATGATTGTTCCTTGCTTCATACACTTACTTGATAAACCTGCATCAATCCCAGGTTCCTGGTCCCAGCGGCATCATCAGCCGTATAGCCGGCAAGGTTCATTATTCATCTCTGTCACTCGTAGTCGTGTAACAGCTCTTATGCAACATCCACTGTGTCGTCGATCCAATTTGAGATCATCATTCATGATGTCCAGTCATGTGGCGCGGAGCCGGCCACCAAGCCACTTAAAATCCGTAGTTGCTTCGTTAGATGAAAGTAAAGCCGTGGTAGGATGATATAGCCGGAGACGAAGGATATGCCTGAACCAGCGCATGAAGATTATAGCTATGAGGTGGAAGGTTGCAGGCTGATGAGTGATGAACGGAATGACATTATTGATGTTTCAGTGGTTCTAATGGTTCTACTGTTCACCATCTTCGCGAAAGGCTTCTTTTCTGCCCCATACAGGAAAATATAGGATATATATATATATATATATATATGTATGTTTCTCTCTCTCTCTCTCTCTCTCTCTCTCTGTATATATATATATATATATATATATATATATTTTGCTTCTGTCAGAAGTATATCACCCAAAACGTCTCCTTTATCTGAAAACTATAATATTTCGAATAATGTCGTTTCATCCATACAACGCCAAATGTGATCCGTAAGTTCGTGCCAAAATTGCATACAGAGTTATATATCCGCCTTCACATATTTATGTCTGTGTTTGTGTGCATGTGTGTAATTATATCATCTCACATAATGTCCTGTAAATACTTTCTAAATTAACTGGTTTCTACGATGATTTTCGTGACTGAAGACTTTGATTAACACATCTAATAACAACCATTATAAACTCGCTGGTTTCATTTTATTAAAGAGCAATTCCCTATCACTGTCTCCCTCCTAAACCATTTCCTCCGTCTCTCTCTCTGTCTTACTCTGTGTGTGCATATGTAAATATATAAATAATATATAAATAAATAAATTATATATATATATATATATATACATACACACACATATTCATTTATACATGCATATGTAAATATAAACATATATATGTATATATACCTTTTCCTCCTATCTTTCTTTCCCTCCATCCCTCTCCTTCTCTATAGTCATATATATATATATATATATATACATATACGTAGGTGTACCGTCACGTTCTCACATTTGTGTATGAGCGTGTCTGCATGGATACATGTTTATATATATTTCGATATATCTTTATGTATTTATATTATAACTATTACAATTTGGATTGAAATGAATTAAAAACGAAATAAAATATAATTTTCTAAACAAAAAAACGTGTGATTGGCTAGTTAAGTTGTAGAATCTTCTGGAATCAATCAAAATCCATTCATTTTCTGCTGTAGTTACAGCGGAGCTAATGCTGAATGCAGAATTTCGAAAACTATTCAAATGAATCAGGGATATAGAAGTTTAATCCGAAAATCAATTTATATCGCGGACAGAACAATTCTGTATCCAAGAAGTTATTGAACATTCGTAAAATTCATTTGAATGGCACCTAATGAGCGGACGGGCGTTTTATGTTATTTTCTTGTATGACTTTGCTATCTTAATGTGTGGAAATACATTCATGATATTCTTGGGAAAAGATACAAAAAAGAAAAGAAAATATCAAAATCAATATAAAAAAAAAGAAAATGAAAGAAAACAAAACTACAAAATCAGTAGCTGATATAAAAGAAAACCAAACACTTAAAGAATCGCCTTCAGATATTATATAAAGTTGAGATATTTCTCAGAAACTAAAATATAAAATGTTTAAGAATTTATATAAAATAAACTAAAAATAAGTACATAAATAACAGCTACCGTGAAAGCATTAATATATTATACAGTTGTTATTTACTTATGTGTTTTTTAATCATTTCTATAGTTATATTTATTTACTTATTCACGGGAAGTAGAATGGAATTTCCTTTCTCAAAATTCGTGTAACGTAGAACTAAGGTAACCTATTAGGAAACCATTAGAGTTGTAATAGGTGAGTGTAATAGGTATCTAGGATATAAATGAACGATCTATGATTACATAAAGATTGGATGCTTACTGTACATTAAATCAATTTCTGAACGAATTAACCTAATGTCTCATGGATATATTTTATTGTAAAGCTCTCTTCTTACTTTTGATGGGATTTCACACTTCAAATATAAATAAAAAAGAAATGTATGTATATATGAAGCAAAAAAATAAGACCTTTAGCGAGTTTCTACAGTAGTTATTTTCATGGGAAGGGGTGAGTCCGTGCTTTTAACCGAGCAATAATCACGTTTCGAATTCATTGCTAAACTGGTTAATAGGAAGGCGGAGAACTAGTTTGGAAAATAAAACCTTAAGCATTTCACTGATTCCATTATCTTCTTAATATCCTTACATTCTTTGAATTCGGTTCAGCTCCTCGGTGTATTTTGATCTCCTTGTAAATGTTCATAGATATTACTTGCTGCTCAGGAATATTTTTTATTCAATTTATTGAATCCCATAATTATATGGTTTCCTTTGTTAGATTTTAGAATCTCGGTTACGTAATTTTCCACTACTTTTCTGCGATCCAAAGCAAAAGGTAAAACATTTATTTCCAACTACAAGACTTAAATTTGAATCATAGATAAAGGCCTACTTAGAATGGGCGAAAATTGATTTAAAATTATTATGAAATTGAACAAGTACACCAAAGTAGAATGATTGTCACATTTCGCTTAAAACCTTAGCATGCATGAGGTTGATAGCTTTGTATTATGTCGTAGGAGAATTAGATATATAGAATTTGGTGATAGACTCCTTATAATCATATATACAACCCTCTCATTTGACATACTTAAATATATTTATCACCGAAATTCTTACAATAATTTTCCAGTTTATAGAATAGTATTCAGTTCACATGCTGTATAACTTCATTAAGATTACTTCTAGCTGTCTTCCTAAATTACCTTTGATTTCTGAAAAATTCATTTTCAATGTAGAAAAGAAAACAAAAAAACTTACAATTTCTTTTTTAATATCGGATAGTACTCACTATTTGCTCTTCATTCGCGTTTCAGAAACATTAATTATAGTTCTGTTTTATATGATAGAATATGTATTCTGCTGAATCTGCACTGTACATTTTGCAAAAGATGACATCTTTGTCTGTTTTGAGAGATGGGCACTGATTGTTCGAATAGCAATAAGATTGGTAACACTTGTAAACTTGTAAAATGTGATCTATACTGAAGCAAGTAATGGTACATATGGAATCACAGCCTGCTTGTAATCGTAATCTGCATAAACCCTGTTTCTCTTCGGATCTATTGAACCTTAATTTGTTCAGCATTTCAAAAGTGCACATATATTATTAGTAATTAAAACTACTTCAGAGACAGACATACATACATACATGTGTTTGACGGTTTCAGTAGTTGAATATATTTCGGGATATGTGATTACCTTTTTCGTTAGGCTACAAATAATCTGTACACCGAGTTGGTATTTATTTCGTTCCACTATACGAAGGAAATGCTATTCCTGAACGTTTATTCTGTAAGCCGATAATAGGATAATAGATTTTATCATTCGTTTATACCGGAAATGATTTTCTTTCAAATAGTGGTATCCTTTAGAATTACTTAACCAAGCCAGTACATATTCATGGCATCAGAATTCTGTAAAACTCCTTTGGAATAGCGGTCTCTATTCTAAACTTGACAGTGTACCATCATGCTTGAATCTGGATAAAAATGAATGATTTTTCTACATCCATATTACCATTATATCTTGCATTAGTTAGTGTGCTCTTCATTATAATGTCACAGTTATTTCCTGGTTGACTACATCATTAATAAGCGTATCTCTAGATGTCATCACACCACTCCTCTTATATAAATACGTTTCTCTTATAATACCATGAGTGAGCTCTTATGTTGAAGACCATTATATATAATTTTATGCTGCTAGACATTGTGTCTCATAATGAGACAATTATAATCGTCGTCGTCGTCGTCGTCGTCGTCGTCGTCGTCGTCGTCGTCGTCGTCGTCGTCGTCGTCGTCGTCGTCGTCGTCGTCGTCGTCGTCGTCGTCGTCGTCGTCGTCGTCATCGTCGTTGCCATCATCATCGTCGTTGCCATTGTATCGTTGTTGATGTTATTTTCTTATATAGAAGCTGTTCCAAGCGTCACGAAGCGATATAAATGAACAGTTAGATGTTTTACTGAGGGTTTAATTATAAGTTGTGACGGTATATTTCAGCGAGAAAAGGAGATTAAATACTGAGAATCAAGACTCCCTTAAGGGCTCCCTGTTATATTTGAGAGATTTAATGATACTTTAAAAATCCTTCATTTTCTTAGGCTTTTCTTATTATGTCCTTTTCCTATTATATCCAAAGCTTCGATGACAATAATTACATTTGTTTTTCTTGATACCACATTTTCCAGAAATCTCTAACAAGTTCCCTCAATGCAGTTACAGATCTTTTATCTGAGATGCGATGAGATTAATATATGGATGAGCATACATGTTTCGTCGATGTAATTGTTAACTGTACCTTTGATACTGTTGATACAAACTGACATATATGATCCAGTGCATATATAGACAAAGATAATGATGGCGATTAGAATACTTAGATGAGATTAACGAAGAGCGGTCAGACAAGAGGTAGTGAATAATTTCATTGGTTGTCCCACAAAAGTGACAGGAATGACCACTGCCAATTTTAAGAAAGGTAGCTCGATAATGTCTCGGACAGGGATAGGTCTTGAGCTGGTGAAATATAACGCATTATTTCTGATTTAAATCTAGATCTAACCAACCACTGATAGCACATATTTGTGTTGATATTAGGATCGACCTTCCATGTACATATTTTCCCGTATAATGCGTTACTTTTCTATTTATTAGGTAGTTCTGAATCATTCGTACGACAGACAAAATGCCAAAAGGCTTTGCGTCAATTCCTCCCGCTTAACTTTCTGACCTCAAATTCCACCGAGTTTGACTTCGGTTTTCATCATTTCGTGGTCAAGGAAATAAGTACCAGATGACCATTGGGTCGATGTAATCGACTAAACCTTCCCCCAAATCGCTGGGCAAGTGGCTATAATAGAAATTATTATTATTATTTTTATTATTATTATTATTATTATTATTATTATTATTCGTAGTATTATTATTATTCGTAGTATTATTATTATTCGTATTTGTAGTAGTAGTAGTAGTAGTAGCAGCAGCAGCAGCAGCAGTAGTAGTAGTAGTAGTAGCAGTAGCAGCAGCAGCAGCAGCAACAGCAGTAGCAATAACAAGAGTAGCAGTGATGGTACTAGTAATAGTATTATTAGTGATAATTTTAAAATATTATACTCCAGATGGCATTTCCCTTGATTTCATTTAACTAAAGATATCTTTTCTGAACAAGCCAAAAATTGCATTTAGAAGAAAGTCGTTAAAAAATGTGAATCAGGTTATAACAAAACCGTTAATGTTATCACACTTAAAAACGCAACGTAAAAATATTACTTGTATTCTTTCTTTTCATATTGAAATAAAACCGTTCAAGTAATATAAAAATAAGTCCTTGAATTTCCTCTCAATAATCATTTTCGACCTCATCTTGTTTATCCTCAGAACACTCATTTATATGACATCGCTGCTAAATGTATCGGCTGTCATTATATTGTAAAATTGATTATTTCCTATTTTCATCTCCAGAATAACCTACAATTTTTTTTTTTAGTGGCTTCGTGCCAAAAATGAATAAAACAACTTCCTTTACACTTGTATAACGATAAATATGTCAAAAACAATTGTTTGTTTTTTTCTTACTTTCAATTCATATAACGGTTTATGGCAATGAAAATGTAAATCTTATCACCAACAGATTGAAACACCAACAGTCCATTGAAACAGTGCTTTAGATATCATTTTATCTTCTGGTATATCAGTGCTTTAGATACCATTTTATCTTCTGGTATATAATACAACAAGACATTCATACGGAAGGGAATTTTAAAATTATAATATAGTTTTTTTTTAGTATTGTCTAAGCGCTAGTATACCGGTGTTTTTTCTAGGGGCAATTTCCTCTTTAGCTCAAATATAACACCTAGCTGTATATCAGAGTTAAACTGTATAGATTTGTCTGTCAAGAATCCCTATCCCGAAATGCCACTATACAATTATTTGCGTAGAATTATGTGCATTTAATTGAATGCAATTTGCACTATACAATTATTTGCATTTAAATATGTAAAGCAGATTTAAAACGTATGTAGAACAAAGCAAACATGCTTCACAAAAAATCCAGTTCCGTGTCCAGGCAAAGGAGCCCGCATATAATTTTTTCTTTTATAGTCCAAGATAAGTCCTCGATGAGTGTAATTATGATTAAATCATCCAGTCATATAATCAAGCGACAATTGGTGGCAATTGTGTGCAAACCAGAAGACTGCGTACAAGAGGCGAATTGCTAGCAAAATGAGTTTGATTTTTCACTCGTGTTGTAAATCATAAAAGAATATATTATTTTAGTTACCACTACATGACACAAAATATGAAACTGCCAACAAAAAAAAAAATCATGATTCATGGAAGGAAAGTCTCACCCACGACTTCATGTTTAAAATATTACGCACAACGTCTATGAATTTAGCCTGTGATATATATGTTATTGTACAGCATCAAATCGGAAATCATAGAGCCATATCCAGTACAACCTCAATGTGGGAATTTATGTAATGGGCCAATTACCAAGTATAAAGCAATTGTCTACACTACAAAATATAGTGAGAGAATGTATGCACAGAGATGGATATAACGAGATCAGGAACACTATGAACTAGATGGAATCATACATAGCTCTCACCTTAATGAAGTGATCAAGTTTCACAGCAAATTATTTTTTTCTTTGAATTAGGTTTCAGATTCAATCTCACAATGCACAAATTGCATGCACGAGCATTTTATTAAAATCGTATGATATATCAGAAGCTTGAGAAAATCAGATAATTATGTGAAAATTATGTTAGTAATTAAGTACGTTTTCAAAATCATAACATGCCTTTCATTCAACAATTTACTAATAAGTATATAATTTCAGTGACTGAAATGAACAAAATATCGAAATGAAAATAAATAAATTCTCTATCTGTCATTGTAGTGTGACATAATATTTTATAAAAATAAGTTCATAATAGTTTTAAAAATTCTTTAAAAATCACCGTGTTCTGAGGTTGATACACTAAGAAGTTTGTTTGAGAATTAGATGTAGTCAATCTGTGTAATGTACATAAATCTGAACAATAATTACATTTATAATGTTGCAATTAGGAAATCAAACTGTACGATATATAAAAAAATATATATGTGTATGTGTATGTGCATGTTTGTGTGTCTGTGGACTATTCTTTTTTTTAAATAAAAGCAGAAAGATCAGATGTTGAGTCACTGAAGAAGCCACAGAATACAGGATGTGTGCAGAAAGATTTTCAGATAGAAGATAGTAAAGAAAGAACAATACTAAATCAGAAGTGAAAATCGAATACCTAGTGCTTGTGTGTTTTTGTGTGTCTGTGTGTGCATGTGTGTGTATAGATATATATGTAAGTATATATATATATATATATATATGTGTGTGTGTGTGTGTGTGTACATATAGTGTATATGTATATATCTATCTATCTATCAATACACACACACACACACACACACACACACACACACACACACACACACACACACACACACACACACACACACACACACACACACACACACACACACACACACACACACACTGATACTTATAAACGCATCCTTACATGGCGGCGCTTTTCAGCTTTTCATGCAAGTAATATTTACATTACTCGCTATATTTGCGTTTTAGAACGTGTTGCGTGATTTACCCTTAGCATAACTTACTGGTTAAGAATAAGAAATGCTGGATATCGATACCACTATTCACTGCACAGAAATAGTATTAGCTAAACAAAAATCTACGAAATAAAATTACTTTTGCTTATTGATATTCTCATGGACTTAACAATACAAACACATTTCTATCTTCCACCTTTACACCAAAATACCTGTAAACATCGTCAAAAAACAAACTGAATCTAAAGGAAATTTAAGTTCGATGTAGTGTTTAATGATATGTGAAATAGTCTAATCTATAATCAATTGTATCCTGTAAGATATATTTACCTATACAAAAATTATTCAAATAAATAATGAAAAAGACAACTTGTGCATAATACTAACGGAGAAAAATCGAATAACCTTCAGCATTACAGAAATATATATAATATTTTGAGAGCTGAAAAATATTTATATGCTAACGTCTGCTTTTATCATTTGCTTTGATGGTTTTTAGCTTGTTTTATAATAAAAAAAACTGTATTTCTATTGAGTTTTATGAGCATTAAAGAAATGCAGTCAAATTTTTGCGAATACATAAGGAAATCTATACCTACTTACAAGTTATCTCAAATTTATTGATAGGAAAAGGTCAGTTTTGGATCAACAAACCTCAATGTAATGTGCCAGACAGTCATATCGTCTTTGATTTAAAATCAAATATATAGAAAGGCCCAAAAATTAGATACGATTTAAAATATAAAAATATTACGTTCTGGGAAATTATAGAGAAAAATTCGGAAATTTAAAATCCAACGATTTTTAATATTAGATGCAAAAATAAATGAAGTGTAATTATATGATAAGAGTTATTCCCATACTTGCATATATAGAATGTTAATAATTCTCATGAAATCTTATGTACGTATATCCGTTTTAGAGTACTAAATAATGTTCACTAAATAATGTACATTCTCGTTATATCGGATATTTCTGTACTTTATATAGATATCACGTTTTGCAATACTAACATACAGGAATACTAACGTACAAGAAAGCAGGAACAGGCCTCCACGAATTCCTAGAAATATAACTGAGTGACAAGAGAAACACACACGCGCGCACACACACACACACACACACACACACACACACACACACACACACACACACACACACACACACACACACACACACATCCCCCCCTACACACACACACACAGAACTCAAACATATATCGGTTCGAATGTGTTGTGCCGAATCGGCTCCGCTGGTCACATTGTGCTCTCGCTATTTTACTCCATGTACCTCCAAATTCTTAAATCATCTTCCCATTCGAGGTCTTCCGATTGGTCTCTTCCGATCGCGTGTGTAACACTCGACAACTGCACGGATTCACCGATCGTCTCTCAACCTTGCGATATAACCAGTCCGTCGGAGATTTGCCGGGTGGTATTTTGCGACGACGTCCTTCACTCCAGTTCTATCCTTAAACTCCTCGTTCCGGATGTGATTACTTAGCGAGAATTCCAGCATCGACTATTCCATTCCTCTCTGATGCGCAAGCAGAATTTGTTTTCTCTTCATCATGGCCTAAGTTTTTCCAACGCCAGTACAACCACAGGTCTTCTTCTATATTTCCGGAAAGACGACACCTCACATCCCGGTCCAGCCATGTGTGGCGCCTCAAAGACGAAAGAACTTCATACGATGTCAAATGGAGGCTTATAGAGCTGTAGGGACCTTACATTAAGGGGAGCGAACGCTACAAGCTTTGTATAGCTGACCGAGCAAGGATACCCTAAGACTACCTGAATTTTAGATCATTGAACACTCCCTAGCAAATTTACATTCCTTGCGTCAATTTCAAACGTTAACTGATGCGATCAAGGGATTCCCTATTCTGTGATTAGATCCGAAAGGATCCTTACAACCTACAAATCAGCTGAAGATAAACTTTCCCTGTTCGCATATCATTTGACCCCAGATTTAACTGCTCTAAGAGAATAACCCGCCTTCGATGATCCCAAAGTATTTACTCTTTGGTGACTAACTCCTGCTTCCAAGAGGTGAAGTGTTACATTTCTCTTCGGTTCTCGAGACGTCCATGAGGTTAATCCCTTTGGTGATGCGAAACCACACACACGCACACGCACACACCCACACACACCCACACACCCACCCACCCACACACACACACACACACACACACACACACATATATATATATATGAACGAAGATAACTAGATAAAGATATGTATACACATATGCATATCCTTATACCCTAATATAATAATGCACACTGATATACATACGTATAGACAATATTAATTATTACCATCCATCCGTAACGCAGCCCCAAACATATTTGACTTCAGAATAATTCAAGCTACAATTAACATTTCTTTATCTATCTTGTTCGGAATTCGCTCCCACTTTCCAACTCGATTATTTTTATTTCGCAGGTGGTTAAGAAGAGATATTATATTCAATGTAGCGTTCGTTCACTTTAGAAATAGGAACATGAATAGTTTGATTTCAATCTTTAATACTTGCCAATGTAAATGTGTGTCTGAAAAGGTTGCGTAGAAAATTACTATGAATATCTGTTCGCATGAAAATGTGCACCTCCAGGACACACATTTGTGTCACCATGTTCATTATCGATATTAAATAATTATCCTCAAATTAATAAATATCCTCGTTATTATCACTGTCGTCGTCATCATCGGCCTTGTCATCGTCGTCCATCATCACCAACAATTGAGTATGATCGTGAATATCATAAACTTCTTCAAGATTATTTTCCCATCATACTTTTTTTCTTTGTATAGAATATGACTTTAGTTATTTGCAAGGCTTACGAAGGTTTCGGAAAGAAACTAATAACATTTCCTCACTCAAACTGTAGACGAGAATCTAATTCCTGGCATCGCTATAGACTTATGTGACGCCGGGATATGATGTTAAACCGGTGACTGCTTACATCTGCCGCAAAAGTAGGCTATGCTGAGATTTGAATTCAAAGTGCAAAGAAACAGGATACGTATCGTTGTATTAAATATCCGTTCCATCGTCCCGCTAATCCACTTCGCTACAGACTTACTTATATGATGCTCGATTGTAAAGTTAAACCGAATGACCTCTTACATCTGCCGCACAAATAGACAATGTTAGGATTTTATGTAAAAATGCAAAAAAAAAAACAAAAAAAAAACAGGACACATTGCATCCGTTACAACGATCTTAAATGTTTTCTAATCTACTGTGGTGGACTTTTATCTCGTCGACCTTCAGAGAATGAAATGCTAGTTATATATCAGCTTTATTTCAAACGAAACCACGAAGATTAAATGGATTATCCTACATTCTTTGAGTTCTATAAAATCTCTATTATGAGCAGTAGAATTGTAAACGACAAGAAAATAATGTTCTGAGTGACTCGATATTCTACTTTTGGAAAGTGAATCATGAATAATCATAACCTAACATCTTACTTAATTATATAAACTTTGGAGAAAAATTGTTCTAAATATTTGAGGATTACGAAACAAAATGGGATGATCACGGGTAGAAAATAGACGTTTGTACTTCATAATCCGGCTTACTATGGTATTAGATTTCAATCGACGATATCACCATTATCATAGTTCTCATAATCAGAGCCTGTACAACATCGATTTTATTGTTACAAAATTCAGGTGCATTACGATTTAATAAGCCTCAATTGTGTTATAAGAAGACATGTCCCAGGGATATTGTGTTTCCAGATAAATTAGGTCCTGGTTACAAAATGAATGGGATAGGCATGAATAGAAATCCTTTGATCAAGTGTCTTCCAGATCAAAGGAAACATCGGATTAAGCAAAAACAGTAATCTCCAGAGCATAGCATATTAAGGTTATATGTAGATTATGTAATTCTCTGTGTAGAAGCTTGATCCTGATATTAAATACGGTGTTTGTTGCTAGGCACCATTCCGTGTAACTGAAAAATATGTGATCTCTGTGCATGCGTTTATGTGTGTATATATATATATATATATATATATATATATATGTGTGTACATACACACGCACACACACACACACACACACACACACACACACACACTCATATATATATATATCCATATATACACTCATATATATACACACAGGCATACATATACATATGTAGGGAGAGGGAGAGGTTGACAGAGAGAGAGAGAGAGACAGACTGACGCAGTAGTCAAAGGGAGAGAGATGAAAGTAGTGATGAGCAGGAATTAAAACAATATCTTGCAATACTAGTTAATGTTGGAATGTATGAGCAGTTGCACCAACAGTGTCGTGGCGCAATAATTGTGGATATTATTTCCATCCAGATTGTGTCCGTGTGTGTGTGTGTGTGCTTGGATGTGTGCGTTTGTTTGTTTGTGTTTTTCTGTGTCCTTCTTCGTGTGTATGCGTGTGTGTGTGTACATGTGTTGTTTTTGTGAAAGCTTAATTTTAATAAATAATTCTACCCATTTTTGGTGAAAGCTTTTTTTGAAACCTTTCATAATATTTCCTGATAATTATTTTGTCGAGCATAAAAGAAGCAAGCAAAAATGAACATCGCAGAATATGAAAGCGGAAAACGCACAAATACACACACACACACACAAATACACAAATACACAAATTCATACACATATATATGACGGATTTCTTTCAGTTACTTTCTACCAAATCTACTCAGCCTGAGATTATATTGGATGACACATGCCTAAGCCTGACACACTAGTCTTCTACTATAACCTCGGGCCGACGAAAGTGCCAAGCCGTGAGACTGTATCCGGTAACATTTGTCAACAAATGTATTTTCAAGTTTGTTTTAAAATTATGTCTACTGTTTATGTTTAGTTCTAAATAGTGACATATGAGCAGGAAAATTTATATAATTCAATGCATAATGTGTGATATAATATAAAATATGCTAAGACGCTTTATTTCTGACACTGAGCATATTCTGTAATGATATATTCACATTTTTGCCAGAAATATCCTATGATATTCGTTAGCGAGAAACATTGGTGGTAACAAATATCTTCAACTCTACAACTGCATGAAGAAAATACGCTGAATTTCTTGTTATGCCCAGGCACAATGACACCCACAGCCAACACATACAAACTGAAACTGGCACATACATACAATACAATTACCTTACACAATAATACGTATAGGGATATAATTATTTTATACACCAAAGAAGCACATACGCTGAAACACACACTTCTATACTTATATAAACTTATTTTGTTTTTCTTGGATAAATGCGTATAAAGATATGTGTTTCTCTACGTGACAACGTGTGTGTTAGTATGTATGCATAAATGCATTTCCATCGCATCAAATGTTTTCTGGAAACAAGCGTTTTACATTGACGTACTACTTTGTATTCCGCTTGAAGCAAAACTAACACTCTCTTATGGATTATATCCAACCATGTGGACAAAAGAACATGTAAGTTTGGTGCAGATCTTTGTCGTAAATATAATATCTTTATTGTAAAGCAAGCAATATTTTATTTAGCCAATATATATATATATATATATATATATATATATATATATATATATATATATATATATATATATATATATATATATATATATATATATATATACACACACACATATATAGATATACATATATATATAGATATACACATATATATATATGCATTTATATATATATGTATATTTATATACTTATATATAAGTACGTATATTTATATATATATATATATATATATATATATATATATATATATATACATACATATACACACCTAGATGTGTGCGTGTATATGTAAATAGACAGGCAGGTAGATATGTATAACTTATACACTGCTGTGTCGCTATTAGTGTGCAATTGTCGTGTACGCTCTTTTTCGAATACGTTTGTGTGTTTAGACCTTTCAAAGTCTACGGCGTGGTGAATCTTTTATTTCGTTATTTTTTTTATTCGTTATTTTTAATTTTCGTGATGGTTATGTTTATTTTCATACGCCATGTTGAACATTTCCATTCCATTCCTACCTTCTCGATAACAGATGCGATCTCTGACAATGACGTTTTGAAAAACACTACTGCAAGACATTTTTCTGCTACGTTTGTCAAGCATGCTGTCTCTGAGGGATCGTCATTAAAAAATACAATTCCTTGTCCATTCCTGCTGGTTGATATATCATTTTCTGTAATATAATGGCGTATATTCGCTCGAATAACTGTAAAGACGGAATACTGAAGGTCTTGAGAATTATGCTATGAGGGTTGCTTAATCCTAGGACAATCGTGATCGAACATTTTTACCATTTTCCCGAATGCGCTTTAACCATACATTTAGCCTCATACATATGTGTATTTAGGATCAGTTTATCAAATGAAGTGTATAGTTTCTTTTTACGTGACATGAGTTCTATCTCTAGCTGGTCTAGAAACGCGTAAGAGATGTTCTTTCTATCTTTCAGACGCCCACACAGCTTTATTTATATGAAATATGTACATGAAAAAGAAGAACAAAACACGCAAATACCAATGAATAATCCAAGAGAAGTCAAAATTTTCAATCCACATTTTCTGTGGGACATATAGCGTACACATTTTCTGTAACTTCTTAAAACCCGGACAAACCATTACTGCTGAAACATATTGCCGTGAAATTGCCAAAATGAACGAAAAACTGCAACTTCTCTGTTACAGACTGGTCAACAAATGAGGGCCAGTCATTCTTCATGACAATGCTCGACCACACGTTTCACTAATGACGTTTTAGAAGTTGAGGGAACTTGGCTACGAAGATTAGGGTATATTAGTTTTGCTCATTTAACTGCTATTTCGAGCGAGTTCAATATTTGCGTGCAATGTCCCTGCAGTTGTTAACTTGGCCTTTGTCTCTGCTTCTTAAGAAATTATGCTCATTCACTTTGACAAGTTAACATATCGCGGTAGATAGTCCAATGAGGAATGGGGACGTTGTTGTAGACATAGATAAGAAATGATGGCTCTGTGAAAGTCAGATAACGAGGATAAAGATGAGAAACACTAATAAGAAAAAAATATTATGGAAAGTCTGAAAATAATTGATGTTAACGTTAATGAAAAAAACTAATCAAAGAAAAGCAATTGCGAGAAAATGATAACCTGAAGCGCAAAGAAACTTCGTTAGAAGTCCTCGGTAGCATTAAAAATAATAAGTTTGCTGTAAAATGTGGGAAACCAACAATTTATTCTATGACAGAAAAAAAATGTAGAGTTAGGACGAAGGAAACTGTAATTATTGAGACAAGTAAAATTACATATGCGTATGTGTTTTCATATGCGATGCATGCATAATACAAATATGAAAACAAACATATATTCATTATCACATTATTGCTTCTGTGGCTGAGGAGATTGGTCTTGCAAGATTGTGGTACAGATTTCAATCATCCCTAAAGTAAAAGCCAACATGTTTCCCGCGGAGCAAAATTCAAGTCGGTTTACTTTTTTTTCGTGAAATGTTTATACATAATTTTTAGGCGCAGGGGTAGCTGTGTGGTAAGTAGCTTGCTTACCAACCACATGGTTCTGGGTTCAGTCCTACGGCGTGGCAACTTGGGCCAGTGTCTTCTACTACGTCCTCGGGCCGACCAAAGCCTTGTGAGTGGATTTGTTAGACGGAAACTGAAAGAAGCCCGTCGTATATATGTATATATATATATATATATATATATATGTGTGTGTGTGTGTGTGTGTGTGTGTGTGTGTGTGTGCATTTGTGTGTATATGTTTGTGTCTGGGTTTGTCCCCCCGACATCACTTGACAGCCGATGCTGGTGTATTTACGTCCCCGTAACTTAACGGTTCGGCAATAGAACCCGATAAAATAAGTACTAGGCTTACAAAGAATAAGTACTAGGGTCGATTTGTTCGACAAAAGGCGGTACTCCAGCATGGCCGCAGTCAAATGACTGAAAAAAGTAAAAGTGTATACAAATATAGGCTTTGTGAATGATTTTCACACATAAAATATGGAATGCATTCAAACACACAGGTATACTTATACACTTGCATTCACTCGGGTCTTGAACTCCCGATGAGTCCTTAGGAAATTTGTCTTTGTTTCGACCAGGCGGAAGCTAACCCTCGCCGGGTCTGATAGTAACCGAAACTGAATAGTTCTAGAGAAGGCGAGAGTAAAAGAGAGAAAAAATTCACCTTTAGTACATTGTGGATATTTAAGAGCATAGCAAAGTAGAAAAATCAAATTTGTTTTCTGTTGTTCTAGAAATGAGTGCGTTCTCATCCGGTATGGTTTACGCAAAGCGACCAATACGACGTTAGTGGCTCACCTAAGTTTATTCTTAGATGTATATCCATACATGAGAAACACTGCTGTGAGTTAGAGAGATAGTTATTCAACTCAAACATGTGAATTGTTTTAAATTTCGGCATAGGGCCAACCATTTTGGCGAAGTGATTAAGTCGACTAGATCGACGCCTGTACATAACTGGTACTAATTACATCGACTCCGAAAGGAAGAAGAACACAAAGTCGACCTAGATGGAATTTCCACACGGAAGAAACGCTACTAAGCATTTTGCCCGGCGTGCTAACGGTACTGCCAGCCCGCTACCTTAAATCACGTGATCAATACAACGTATGAAAGAACAATAATATTAGCAGAGGATTTCTTGTCAATATTTCTATCAAAGGTAAACGTAAAAAAAATATGATATATTTATTTGGGCGAGAAAAAATAATGCTGTAAACGTTGAAACGAGCCTCTGGCAGAACGGTGGTAACAGGCAAAAGGATATGATGGAATATAAACGCCTTTTCTTTGTAATTTGTTTGAAATTGAAATAAGACAAAATCTTTTGACTCAGACTTGTACGCGTTTGTGTGTACGCTATACGTCCTTAAATATCAAAACTACATACACACAAACACACACATACTCACGCACGCACACACGCACACACACACACACACACACGTATATATATATATATATATATATATATATATATATATATATATATATATATATATAAACTATCTGTGAACAAATATAGCGGTATGTTGGTTACGTTAGCAGCTGACAAGTGAGATAATACTTATAAGACAGGCAAAATAACTATATTAAAAATAAAATGCAAAAACTGCTATTAGGCAGGTGAATATGGAGAATATTGGCATAATAACAAAGGTGATTGTACACGAAACAAGTAGATTATGTACCGGGGAACGAAGGAAAGTAAAAAATGAAATATACCAGCATGATGGCGGAAAACATAATGGAAATACGGTTAGAAAAAAAAACGAACTGGGTGGGGAAACGAAATTGAAACGACAAAATAATCAACACCATTAATCGTGAAAATGAAACCGAAGTGAGATAATGAACACACATAACGTGTAATATGTAGATTAAAAAAAGACGAGAAAAAAAGACAATGGGAAATATTTTTAGAAATTGTCATATTGGTACATGCATATTACGAAAGAAAACCGTGGTGCACTAGGATGCATTGGAAAAACATCACAAAAAAAAAAAAAACTAATGAAATAAGAAACGTGTAAGTATGGATAGATATACACACTCAAGCACACTGCATCTCTGTTAGTTATTTTACGCAACGGATCGCGTAAGTTTATACGTACGCACACACAAATATAGATAACCAAACACATACAGACACAAGCAAGTTGCAATAACACCCTGAAACAAGAGCACACTCGCACACACATATGCATGTATATCTATGTGTATCTACGTACGCACATATGCGTGTATGTATGCACGTATGTAACTATGCAATTATGCGTGTATGTAAATATATATATATATATATATATATATATATATATATATATATATATATATATATATATATATATATATAAATTCAAATTACGATAAACGTAAACAAACAAACGAAGGTTGCTTTTAGAAACGTTGAGATGTCTTAGAAAGTTAAAGAAGTGATTTTTAAATTCTCAATCGCAGGATAATGGTAATAATATAGCCTGAACAGGATAAACTACCCCTATTTTACAGAAAAAAAAGTGTAAGTGGTATATATATATATATATATATATATATACGAGGGGATGCTGGAAAGTTCCTGGCCTTAAGGTAGTCGTCAAAGGCCTGGTTGGAGGCCCAAACTTCCGACGTCGTTAACAGAGCTTGGAAAAACTAAATGACCACCCGAATGATCGTCCGAAAAGATGAACTGCAAAGTCGACCTACCTTGGCGGAATGTGAACTCAGAATGAAAAATACACGAAACTTCAAGCAATTTTTCTTTTTCTTGTTTTTTTTTTGTGGTGGAAGGAGTACTAATACACCTACTATAATATTTAGCTTTGTAGAAATAACTAAATGGAAGTAAATATATTTGAGAAATCTGAAGTAATGCGCATGAGGGTAAATGAATTTATGAATGTATCTCAATGACAGAGTCCCTATCACATGCTCTCAACATATTGGATGTGAGAGCAACAAAACAGGATGGCCTAGTGTTGCGTTTCAACGCTGCAGATCTAGATTCAGTGGAGAATAGTACTGGAAAATTTTCCAACAGCGTTTCTAATAATTTGTCTTCTTAGCAGACAGAAATGCTTAAAATGAAATACAAAGCAGAAAGTAACACGCCAATTCTCGAACATATGAGCGAAAGCCACAAGTTGAGACACTTTAATTGTATCCATAATTAGCAGCGACACCAGCCAAAAATACGAGTACCAGGATATATAAGATTAAAGTAGTTTCCATTTATAAAGCATGTTCTCTGCAGAAGAAAAGTGTCTTCAGTTGAGAGCTTGTCATGTGTTCAAATCTAGCTGGGGTCAATTATGCCTTACATTGTTTGGGGTCGATAAAATATGTACCAGCCTTCCACTGTGGTCGATTTAATACACTTATCATCTCCCAAGAAATTACTAGCCTTGTGTCAAAATTTTACACCGATATGTCATGTGACGACCCCTGCAAGACATGAGATTTTCAACGGAGATATATTAACTTGTGTATCCGGGGAAAATTAAGCGGAAAATATTGCTAACATACAAACAAGACTTCGGAATATGAAGGAACATGATTGCAATTTACATAGCAAAATAAAAACTTGTTAAACCAAAGAGTGGATTCAACTACTTACTTGCATTACGGAAACTTTGAACACCGGACGTAGAATTAAACAAGGGATTACCTCGAGGCATCAAGGAATTCAAGCAAATAAACGATAATAAAAAGTATGAAAAGCAATCAACTGAATGTGTTGCCAAGACAGATTAGGTTACCAAAGTTTTCCAACTTCAGCTGCTACATTATATTTGCATAGTATTTAAATTCATATATACATGCTAACGCACACAGAAATATAGATAAATATACACACACATACACGCACGTATATATATATAGTTTGTACGTATGTATGTATATAATGTTCATTTTCAGATAGATAACAGCAGAGTATAAATTTTGGATTTATTTTTCTTTTCTCTGTTGTGTTGTGATCACATTTAGTTAAGAGAAAAACATAATAAATAACAAACAGGGAAAACTAAAACACTAAACAACACAAAACAACACCACCAATGAATGACTAACGAATTCAAGATGAAAGTAATTAGGTGCCTACAGCATCTTTTATTGCAATCATCTCACGTGCTCAGCATCAAAGTAACTTAAATTCTTACACGATTCAATTCATTCGGGACCATGTATAGCATAAACACCACACATGAATTTTCTTTTTCGTTTTATAGTTTTCATTTATATTCAGATTAAATTTTGATATTTCCTTACATATTGTGTAACTGCATCTTATTAAAACTGACTATAAATTTACATTTAATATAGGTTGAAATTGTACTAACTTTGTTTTTGATTTTATTTAATTCAATTATTTCGAATATTTTAAATTGTTCGTCGATGTTATATCACGAGGAATATTCGTGCAAAGGAAACATACATGGTGTGTGTGTGTGTATGTGTGTGTTTGTGCTTGGATTTTTGTTTGTGCGTATGTGTGTGCGCAGTCGTATGTGTGTGCGCAATCGTATGTGTGTTCGTGTGTGCGTGTGCGTGTGTTTAAAGTAAAGTCCCCATATTCCATTCTATATAGAGGAACTATCACGTAGACCTTTGCAATGAAGAATTATGTTTTGATATTGATGAATTTCTCTCCTGAAAATTGATAGTACTGCGCATGAAGACATGCATATAGTTATTTTATTTATAAGATCCTGCCTCACACACACACACACACACACACACACACACACACACACACACACACACACATATATATACCTATATATATATACATGCATACATACACAAATGCATATATTTTAATATGAATATTTTCCGTCTCCGTGAATGTTCCCAATGAACATCTGCATGAGTCTACCATTAGTTATCTCTCTGGTGTCTCACGTCTTCTGTTTACATCTGGGGTAAACTCCAACCGAGGATACTGCAAGTGTAGGAGCGCACCTTTTAGGAATATAGCTTGTGATTTTCACCTTTGCTACGACAATTTGCCCAAGACTTGAGTTTGCATACGTCTGGCCACAATACGGCATCTTCCATATTGCTAATTGTCAGGCAAACTTGCATGAATAAATACATTACGTTTGCAGAGTTGCTCCATGTTCGATAATCAAAGAATAGTTCCGTACGCCTATTCCCGAAGTGTGTTTCTCTTTCAGGGTTTATTCCAAATTTCCTCGGCAAGCAGAACGGTTGGTAGCGCCGGCATAACCCTCCATATAGATTGTGTAACAGATATTGAACTGTGTCTCATGATACCGGTATTACTCCATTACACACGTGTCATCTGAAAGACACCCGTAAATGAATGTATATCTCATATGTGTGCAAACATTCAGGATTAAGTTTATGCAGTAAATAATTGAATTCGAAATCGGCTAGTAGATTCAATTATATATATATTCGTTATTTACAAAATCACAAATGAATGCATCTGCCTCATTCTGTAATTTCCCGAAGGTTGGTAATGGATTTGCAGCAAGATATTTGACGAAAGAAAGAAGTAGGAAGAAAAGAAAGAGAAAAGACCAGGGATAGGCAACTTTGTGTCAATTGGGGGCCGCATTGTACCATTTCCAAGTGGGAGACAGCCCAGTGAGAAAACACATATGCACGAAATATTACTTGCGCATTTTACACTGAATTTTTTGCTGTTCTTCTTTATTTTATTTGTCGTATTATGAAAGTTTACATTAAACTGGTATCTATTTCATTATTTCATAATCATGATTACTACTGTAAAGAAATTATAGGTTAAAATATTGAGCTAAAAAAAAAGATAAACAGAGATTTCATTGATATTTTATTAAAGAACAGATTTCATTATCTGTATCACTGAGATTTTTGTACATACACGTTATTTCCTATATTTTTAATATTAGGGAGAATTTTCGATGTCGCTGCTCTGAGGTTATGCTACAAATTAGTAACCTAGAAATTCGTCGACACTCGAACAACAAAACAGTGAGGGCCGCAAGTAGTCCGTGCATGGTTTAGACAGTCAAATGTCTGCACAGGTTATACACATATATTACACTTATGTAAGGCAGCAAGTGAGCTGGCAGAATCGTTAGCATACCGAGCGAAATGCTTAGTGGTATTTCGTCTGTCTTTACGCCCTGAGCTCAAATTACGCAGAGGTAGACTTTGCCTTTCATCTTCTCGGGGTCAATAAATTAAGTACCAGTTGCGTACTGGGGTCGATCTAATCGACTGGCCACCCTCTCTTAAAACTTTCGGGTCTTGTGCCTAGAAGAGAAATGACTGTGTACTGAAGTGTACACAGATACGTACTTATATTACTGTTTGTTCATTACAGGTATATGTATGCATTATATAACGATGTATGTATTAACTTCTACAGATTATCACTTAGACACGCTAAGACTATCTATCTATCTATCTATCTATCTATCTATCTATCTATCTATCTATCTATCTATCTATCTATCTATCTATCTATCTATCTATTTATATATCTGTGTGTGTGTGTATATATGTATAAGTATATATATATATATATATATATATATATATATATAACTTATGTTAGTATTAGCTTTTTAGTTACACCATCTTCGCACGTTATTTGTAAGGTGTCTACATTGTCAGTATTCGAATTTGCATTGCAAATATTTTAAAACGTTTTATTTCCCCGTGACACAATAGAATGCTCTTGCTTCATTACTTCTTTCACATTCTGTATTTCATTTCTCTTCCATTTATTGTATCTTTTATCAGAATTTTTATTTTGTTTCTTCATTTATTTTTCTTACCAGAGTCTGTTATGTTTTTTTTTTCTATCTGTGTCTTTGCTGCTGTTTTACATTCTGTGTATTTGAAATGTAAGACTATCTCAACATTACAAAGTTTGCTATGTTATATACGAATGTTATAATAACGACACGATTTTTTTTTCTTTCTTTGCCATACACCCTAAAAATATTTTAACGAACATAGCAGAAGAGAACGTATGGAATAAATTTCATATATCTTACAACACTTGCACAAAAATATTTGATTAACCATGGTTTTCAAAACCAGGTGAATTCTTCGAAATTCTTAGACAATCCTCACGGGTTCTTAAGCATCCAGCGATGGTCTTCATACGGCCTAGGCCTAACAAAAAACTGTCTTCATCGATTTAATATGCCACCTGTGTGGTGATGAGCCATGTGCTATGTGGCCTTCTTCTGTAAAAAGTTTACCAATCAAGATGCAGAGATAACTTCTCGACCTTAAGGAAATCATTTGCCTTTTTCTTGGAAACAGAGAAGCCATATTCGATAATGGATCCCTAAATACTAATAGTCTCAGCTAGAAACGAATTGGGATCCTGTTCAAAACGGGGGCACCAGTATTTTCTTAACGAAACACTTTGAAACTTGGGACACTGGTAGAATGTGTCATATAAAACATCTTTTTCTCTTAGTCTT
The DNA here is from genome assembly GCF_046866305.1 of Octopus bimaculoides. Taxonomy (NCBI): domain Eukaryota; kingdom Metazoa; phylum Mollusca; class Cephalopoda; order Octopoda; family Octopodidae; genus Octopus; species Octopus bimaculoides. The sequence goes on along the minus strand of NC_142948.1, from coordinate 10,344,051 downwards.
CTTAAGAAAAAAACGTACATCGCAAGTTATTTCATGTTAAAGTTGTTGTATTTCTGTAATTTCAACCAATGACTGATGTCCATTCAGCCGTAAAAATTAAGTGCTGACTACGTAAACAAACGATTCGTGGCGGTGATAAAATGATTATATCCTTGTCAAAAAATGGCTGAAGCATATTGGCAGTAGCTATTAAACCTTTCTATTATAGGCACAAGGCATGGTTTTTGAGGGAAGGAGCAAGTCAATTAGGGTTAGGGTTAGGGTTAGGGAAAACGAACACACGTGTGTTGCCTTTGCAAAATGTCAGAAGTAATGGAGATTAAATACGCTTTACACCGCTTAAAGTGCCAAAGGAGTAAGTGTAAACAGCTGAATACTTGTCAGTGATTGGTTGAAATTATTGGAATAAGACAATTTTTTACATTAAATAAATCCGAATACAAAAATTTTTTTTGTGTTCTATAACACAAAATAGATAAGTATACGAAGTCTTTCGGTACCAAAAACACTACATAAAACATAAATGAAAACTGGTGCCCCCGTTTTGAACAGGATCCACGAATTGTCTTGGCTTTCAAGAGCAACGTATTACTCCATTAAATTTCAAGATCTTATGGCATACATGACATTGAAAGGTGTACAAAGACGTTGAGGTAGAATAGATGCCAAAGGTTCTTTTTTCATGGGGGCGCATATGAGATTTGCGACCAGCAAAAGAAAGGCATGGTCTGTCATGAAATGTGCACACAAAAAGTTGATTGTGTTTCACTTTCTTGATCATAAAATTCTTCTTTATGTCTCTCTTGAGTCTTGCATTCGTTATGCTGGCTTCTTCAAACGCTTTCACTCCACTTCACACATTTGTCCGTCATCCAACTCGATCCGAAGCAATAGTGATACAAAAGTAAATATACTGTTATGAAAACAGAAAACACGTACAATAATCATTTATTTTATCAAAAAAACTTAAATGTTACGATAAAATTATTATAGTAATGATAAACGTATTACTATGTTGAATAACAATTGCAATACCAAAAATAAAACTAAAACTTATAATGAATTAAGTATGAAAACATTGATGTGATATTTACTGTATACCTACGTTTGTACCCATCTGTATATATGTGTGTGTGTGTGTGTTTGTGATTGTCACTCCGTTTTGCAGCTAGTTTTGGCTTCCTATAAACGCCCCCACTTCATTAATTATTATTTTAAATAGACCGATATTTTAAACGATAGTCTTAAAAATATATATACTGGTTATGGTTTGTCTTGACTGAAACATCCAATGTGTTGCTTCTGCACGGCCTGACGAAAAGCAAGAAGGACGCAAGTAAATGCGTAAAAGAAAACACCATATTGTTATCTGATATACATACAAACAAACACATACACACTTACACATGCACACTCACAGACACATACACACAAATACAAACACACAGGGACATCCATACATGCATATATATATATATATATATATATATATATATATATATATATATATATATATATATATATATATATGAGACAAGTATTATTTTAGATCACTTTTCCTGTGTCAGAGCTAAAAATATTTCTCATCTTCGTAGTTATATATAAATCGATATTAGTTTGGTTTTAGTTTTCTTATTTCATATTATTTGTATTATATATGCTTCTCGGGAACTATTAGAAGTTTGTATTAACATTGACGAACTGAACTAAATGGCTTAGAACATTCCGTTCTTCATTAATTGGTTTAAAAGGCAGTTGATGCGAAAATCCTGCTGATTTGAAATTTAAACGAACTGTTTAGACTGAAAACTATTCAGCTGAGAATACATCTAACCAAGTTTAATTTTTCCTCTGGTGAAAAAGTGAAAAAAGAATCATGTCTGATATCTTTCATTATATGAAGTTTTTGAAGCTCAAGAAAATGTATTGATGTTGTAAGACGCTTTGTCATGTCGTCTCTAGTTATATTAGCTTGTGTTGTATGTTGATCGGCCGGTGTTTGTGGCTTTCATCTACCTAGAACTGACAAAATGGATGTAACATAATTAACTACGTCTACCTATGAAATGAAATATTTCATTCAGTGCAAAGGAGTTGTATTTCGTTTATTAACTTTCATCTTGTGCGTTAGAAATCATATTAATATCATAGCTTTCTATTTGTCAGGGATGTCCATATACCTTCAGGCCTTAGTAAATTTATTGTAAGGGAAATTGTAGTTGTTTATGAATGCGAGAATTCGCTTACCACGCAGTCGATATTATTGTTGTTCAAATGTAACTGATTGAGACGAAATATAGCTTGGCACAATTTTCGTTGCAGCTTTACAATCAGATTCAAAAAGACGGAAAGTTTATAGCTAAGTCCCGTCTTTAGAATTTTTCTGTGAATTCAGTATGCTGGATTTGTACTTTACGTCCAGGGCCCTTACGGCGAAACATGTTTGGAAATCGTTGAGATTTATAACATTAAATACAGTAAATTCGGAGGAAGCCACGCTTCACATTCTCACCAAGGCTCCATCGGTCCTGATAACTCACTGATCTTGATGGACGCTATGCAAAACAGGAAAGTAAATCATACCGTATTTATTCTATATATTTAATGTGTATATATAATGTTCAAGACCCATGTAAGTTGCATCTACTGCGTTCTTTAAACTACATAAAATGACAGGTAAATATCCATAAAAATAGCGTATGTAATGTAAATGAAACAATGAAGTGTCCCTAAACGTAACATGTATGTGAAAGGGAGGATGATTACGAGTAGAACTTTTTGGCTGCGTTCTATTCAACCCCAAGATTCCGAGTTCGATTGCAGGCAGTGACCTGAATAATAATAATAATAATAATAATAATAATAATAATAACAACAAAAACAACATCGAAATATACATCAGGAACGAGAACCCAGGTTCGAAATTCTACATTTCTTAAATATTGAACTGTATTAGAAAAATCTTATCATGTATAACTTCGGCAGTTAACGTTGCGCGATTCGAGTTTATCATAACATTCAAGGACCCTCCCCCCTTAATAGTAAGTACTAGATTGTGTACTGTGATTAACATAACTTACTGTAAGAATCCAAGAGCATTGGCGCATGTACTGAGTTACGATAACATGCTTTCTTTTATTTGAAATGCTGCCATTTACCATCCGCAGACCGACGAAATATTGGAACAGTTAAATACACTCATCGAATAAAATATATTACAAAAAAACTATTTCTAGTTTGTATCACTGTGTCTATGAAAGAAATCGATATTTTTTGCCATTCCTTTGTATTTATGCATTCGTGGTATTGTAAACTGTTATGGAAATTCTGTTTTACATTGCTATTACATTTGTAGTATAGTCAGGTTTTTGTAAGCTAATCGTGTGTCGTCCGCATTGAGTAAAGTCAGTTGTTGGACATTATATGTTACATTCTTTCTATCAACCACATCCCTTGAATTGGAATATTTCGAGAATTCCTCGCTTCACAATGATAGATGTCTTTAAGATAATGTGCTATTGAATGGAAGATTGGTGTTTTGACAGCTAAAGATCCCCTCTTATTTTACACTTTTAAGTTTATGGCAAAAGTGCTAGCTTTTCTTCCTGATGCATATGTGTCATCAATATGTAACTTAATATTCAATTCAGCTGTCATCTGCAGAAGCTATTCTGTAAATATTTTTGAAAACAATGTTCGTCTTCAAGATTCGATATTGATAATATAAAGCTTATTTCAAAGACATTCTGGAGAGAAAGACGGACGCACCAACGTATCTATACGGAATAAAACAAATAATGAGTAAATGCTAATGCGAAAAGTAATACAACTAACTGCTGAAAAAGCAACAAGGAATTTGACACAATTGGACGTCAGACCTGACAACGGAGAAATAGAACATAGAGATTGACGTTAAATAACAAAGCAATACTGGTCTTCCAATATTAACAAATAAAAGTACTGTAGGCCATTCTTGTAGTAAAATGTTGTTTTTGCAGTTGCAGAGTTATTCCAACATAAAGCATATGTGAAGATTCGCAGAACGTTACTCCAAGGAAAATGAGTCATTGCTTAATTCAAATTGCATATTTCCCTCTGCGGTATAGTTAACTCATATAAAATATCAAATAAAATTATTTCAAATTATATGAAATTATAAAATGATATATCCTTTGACAATATGTATCTTATATGATATATATGCATCCCAACCACATGCACTTATACATTTTAACACACTCGCGCGCACACACACACACAAGCACACACACGTACATTCTCATAAGAACACACAAACCTATGTAAGAGAACTGAGTAAAATATCTCGAAGTGTAAACAACGCAATACAGAGAGGGACAGGATATTATCTTGAGATGTATTTAGTCAGTGTGCCTGTATATTGAGAATTTTACGGTCTGTGATCAATAGAAATATACGCCTGTTTGGAATTTAACCTAATCTATTGGAAATCAAATTCGAAAAAGATAAAGTTGAGAGGTAATATTATTGTATCTCCTTCGCTTCTCTGTCAAGAAATGTGGCATTAACTCTACTTCTTCTAAATCTAAACCGAAATTAATCTCCGCACTCGTTAGTAACTTACACATTTCCTACTTTATCATCTGAAGGATAATTCTGCCGCAGAGTTTTCCATATCCTTAAGAGAAGAATAAACCTGTAGTTTTCAAAGATTGCATATAGCATTTTGTTACAGAGAAGTATCGCCCAAAACACGGAAACCTATTTTTGGTGTCACTTTTGTTGAAAACTATGTGTAACCTATTAACCATCAGTTCTCGTCTTTCATATGGTAATTCACCATTAATTAAATCTGAATTGCTGTTTTACGATTTTCGATAATTTAATTCCCTTTGTTCATATCTCCTTTTGGGTGATTTCTGCACGAATATCCATCACATTAGGGAGGTAACCCAAGATTTAAGATATCATTTTCCCTTTTGACACAAGTTTATGTTGAGATTTTGTTTAGTCGAGATTTGTACTACTATTGAAATAATTGTATATCTATATTATATGGCTTTCTTCCTTTACTACGCTACGAGAGGCTACTGAAAAGGTCTTGGCTCTAAGGTAATCACCAAAGACCTGGTTCGTGAGGACTGAAGGACCGCTGCAATAGTTGTGTAAATCTATGAGGTAAATATGTTGAATAAAATCACAATAAACTGATCCTTTTGTATGCGCCTGTAACCAAAGCGAAGAACTTTTCAGCACCCCGTATAAGTTATAAATTCCTTCTATGTCATAGTCTGGTATGAATAACTTGGATCTATGTTTGTTCTCAGTATCAACATGCAGTAAATCTTTATTCTCTTGTAGTGTCTTGTTCTTTTGCAAACTGGTTGCTGTTCAGATTATTAGGATCATATATTCCTACCGTTAGATTCGACTGATATCTATGTACATTCTAGTTGTATGTTTAGGTATTGTTTACCACCTGGTTCTCGTTATTTATAAGCTTCTCCCTTTCTTAGAGTTTTCATTGCTGTGTATTTCTCTATTATTTTAGCTACTTTCCTGAGAAGAAGGCATAAAGCGTCGCCATGTAATTCCTTGGTCGCTGACGCGAATATTGTCACTTCGAGTACACATTTCAAAATTTCGAATTAATTTCTCACGAGCATTTGACTCATATTTTATCGTTGAGATTAAAATCGTATCTACATTTTTACTTTATTTGTGATCACAATATTGGGACTGTGGAGAAAATAATCGTATGATTAATGGAAGCCGTGGAAATTCCACTGAATGGAAACAATTTAGACGACCTGTTTAAGAAAAAAAGGATGATTTGCATCTTTATAACATTCATCGTTTGGCTTTCTTTAAATATTCTTGACCCTCGTCTACATCCATTTCCTGACGTCTTCCTCGGTTTTTGGCTTTTTCGTCTTCTTATATTTTCCCGCTATTCCTCTCTGATCCATACTCTATATCTGTGCATCCTCTCTCGGGCAGCTTGCAATGATGTTTCTTGGGAATTCAGAGTTTAGGCTAACTTAACCCTTATAACCAAATATAATTTTATTAGGCAAGTACATGAGAAATAATCGCACTTATGCGTATGGGATGGTTGCCGTAAAAAACAAATTTAGTTCACTACAAAAGAAGATACTTTTCACTGTTAACACGTTAACACACCACCACGACAAACACCACCATAACCCCTCTATCTGCCTCTTTCTCTCTCAGTATAGTGGAGACGGTTATATATATATATATATATATATATATATATATTATATATATATAACTGCCTTCCTTATCCATTTCTCTGTTTCTTCCTTTCCCTTCAGCTAACTTTTTAACCAAGTAATAGGCTTGCCTTCCCATCCCACCGCACGTTGTTAACACTTCTCTCTTCCTCTTTTTTCTCGTTGTCTTCTTTTCTCTTTTCGCCTCTTCCTTCAGCTGACCACGTGGCCATTTAACCTAAGTGTATTAATATCAATACTCCTCTCCCTCATTTCTATCTTCACTCACATCCTCTCTCTCTCTCTCTTTATCTCTCTCTTACTGACTTGTACTCCACTTCTCACTCACTCTACCTCCATCCCTCTAATCAGCTTATGTACAACAAGCGAACGAACAAGCAGATTACTATATACACTGAAACCTTCACTATCCACGAACAAGCTTGTGTTTTTCTCAAATAAATTTGCTTTCTAGATTTATGTGCAACCTACACCTGTATAACACTATCATTCTATTCAACCTCCGCTACATGATGGTCAACATAACGATGCTCTTTATCCTCGTAGTAGCCCCATCAAAGCGGGCGTCATTATCAGGATAATAAACTTTAATAAACATATTAAAAATCATTGATTTCTCTCTTCCCGCAGAAAATTTAAAGACCAACAAAACCGACCGCAATATTAAAGACAAAAAATTATAAAAGTTACCTACTGAATGCAGTTGATTAAATTTTACCAAAGTATGAGAGCATTTGCAAACAAATTTTATAAGTCATCATGTATCTACTAAATGAAATTAATGTCTTTCAGAAAAACATAATCGAGTACATTTGAAAAAAGAAGATTAAAATGAACTTCGGGAAATATCTAATGCACACAATACCATCACTACTCAACAGCCACTTCAACAGTATATTCTTAAAGAAATATAATAAAAAAAACTATAAAAATCAAAGAACTACTAGCACAAATTATATTGCTCCCCACAAAGAATAAAAAGTTCAATGAATTTAGTCACATTTAATGGTAACTTTTGCCTTATTTTATTTTCAACGATTTTTATGTGAAAACGATTTCGCCCGAATTTCTTTAATCATTGCAAATTTTTGTCGTAGTGTTCATCCATATATATATATATATATATATATATATATATATATATATATATATACCATATATCATATATATAAAATATTTGTATACATTTGTATATATATATATATATATATATATATATATACCATATATCATATATATAAAATATTTGTATACATTTGTATATATATATATATATATATATATATATATATATATATATATATATACCATATATCATATATATAAAATATTTATATACATTTGTATATATATATATATATATATATATATATACCATATATCATATATATAAAATATTTATATACATTTGTATATATATATATATATATATATATATATATACCATATATCATATATATAAAATATTTATATACATTTGTATATATATATATATATATATATATACCATATATCATATATATAAAATATTTATATACATTTGTATATATATATATATATATATATATATATATATATATATACCATATATCATATATATAAAATATTTATATACATTTGTATATATATATATATATATATATATATATATACCATATATCATATATATAAAATATTTATATACATTTGTATATATATATATATATATATATATATATATATACCATATATCATATATATAAAATATTTATATACATTTGTATATATATATATATATATATATATATATATATATACCATATATCATATATATAAAATATTTATATACATTTGTATATATATATATATATATATATATATATATATATATATATATATATATACCATATATCATATATATAAAATATTTATATACATTTGTATATATATATATATATATATATATATATATATATACCATATATCATATATATAAAATATTTATATACATTTGTATATATATATATATATATATATATATATATATATACCATATATCATATATATAAAATATTTATATACATTTGTATATATATATATATATATATATATATAAACGTATACAAATATTTTATGCATGTGTGTGTGTGTGTGTGTGTGTGTTATTTGCTTACTATGTCTGCCGCAGCGCACGGTTTAAAGTAGAGAATGATTTCGATTTGTTGAGAAGTAATAGGATCTGATTGGAAATAAAGTAAAGTAAGGAGAAAATAAAATCGATCAGACTTAAATTAAAATAATTTACTGTTTTCTTTTTATTTAAGTGGTTTTCAAAACTCTTCAAAGGAAGTTTGTGTCATTTTATTCTTTACATAATTATTTCAGTTACTTAATTTTATGGAGTAGACAAATGTTCATGGAGAATTTAAGAAATAATTGCAGTTGCGATAAAAGATTTCAGAGCAATTCCTATAAGTTGATGATATGCCTGCACATAAGAGTTTGAAGTATATAATTTTCTTAAGTAGTTTCTGGTTTTTGGGTGTATTTTTTCATGGCATTTTATTAAAACTGTAAAAATGTATTGAAAATGGCGTCAAATTATACTGCAGATACCATAAAGTCTGTCACTTCTCCGCAAAGATTTATTTCATTATAGTTATTGTTTTGTTTATTTCTACGGTTTGTGCGAGTACAGTATCTGACAAATATTCACGCAAATGCATTGATTTGAAATTTTGGCATAATGCCAGCAAATACGTGCTAGGGGCAAGTCGATCGTATCGAAACCAGTATGCAACTGGTACTTATTGTATCGATTCTGAAAGGACGAAAATCAAAATCGACTTCAGCAACCGGTGAACTCAAAATGTTAGGCTTGTAAGCTGGCTGCCCTATATTCAAGGAAATATATTGTTCCAACAAAATACTACGTTTTAAATTTATTGAATGAATGTAAATATAGTATACCGAACAACACGGGTGACCTCTTATTTCATAAAGCACTACGATGTTTGGACTAAAAATATTTCGATTTGTCAAAGCAGTGGTAAAAATTATAGCGATGCTAAAATTCTTACCCTGGTTCGAGTGTAGTCTAAAACTTGTAACAGAGAGGAATCTATCATTGTGCTTGTAGTATTATATATAGGTTTCGAAACAACACTACGCCTTTAAGATTCAAGATAACCACTGCATACGTCTTAATTCATTGCCTACCTTATTCTAGTAAGTGAAACTGGATGATTGCATCCAATTAAACTATGTTGAATGTCTTACATTTTTATCTCTTATCAAACGTCACTTAAAATGCCAACTGAAATTTAAGCTGCATATCCTTTATTAATAGCCGAAAAGATAATAAACATTAAAATAATCGATCGACGGAACACATCATACCCTACTATATCAGAAATGGAATATTGAAAAGCATTAAGTAATCAAATGGAAAAAAAAGTAGGCAATAAATAATGCATTCACACAACTTGGAAACGAATCTAATAACGGTTGGAACAAGCAAAATTACTCCACCTATCTTTGGATACTATTATGCGTAGTAGCTTCGTTAGATAGTCAATAGCCATGAGAAATGCAAGGAGATTGGAACAACATCTTGGGTCAGTTCCTTAAAATAAAATTGTAATATATTCCAGAAATGTTTTCATGAAGGACTTATATTCCTAAACCGGTAGTGGAGCTTTGTGTGGTCTCAGCCTTGAGGCGTTTTGAAACATACTGGACACTAAAATCTAAACCGAAATACATTCCGAATTTCAACAGACCTAACAAATCAGCTATATTCATCAATTTACTATATTTTATATGCAATGGAAAGGTAATAATGAAGTATTTCTAAACTTTAGCCTATTGCTCCAAAGTTAGACCAGGGTTTAAAATTGAGGAAAATTACAATTTTTTGGACAACTCAAGGTAATGTGTATACAAAGAGCCTGACGTGATTGAGTGCTGAAAATGAATAGAATAGCTTGATTATCCTCACAGATGTGCCTCTGAAACTCTCGTCTTTTCAGCTGTGAGTGCTGAAAATGAATAGAATAGCTTGATTATCCTCACAGATGTGCCTCTGAAACTCTCGTCTTTTCAGCTGAAAGTTAACTTCTACTAATTCTGAAGGCCTTTATAAGTGGTCTTCCAACGATATTGTTTCGGTGTGGGGTGACAACAATTTAGAGAGTGAACAATGTACTATTTATGTCGTAGAAGTCCTTAATAAATATAAAAACACTATTCAACCATAAATTCAGCCTACAGAACGGAGTTACATGTCCTGTAAGCTAGAAGTTCAGCAGTGGTCTCTATGTATTTCATTCTGGATATTCCTACAAAATGGAGCCTATTTCAATAATTCTGTTATGACATTACATATTATGGTATGAATTACGAGGCAAAGGTGGAAATGCGTCTATATATTTACAAATTGGACTGTCAGTGAAATATTCTATTTTTTTCGTTTCATATAGATTTTTGAAAAATACATGATAAACATGCGAAATGGATATTAATCTAATTTCTAGTAGATTGAGAATGAAGTATCTGAGTTATCTAGAAAACCTGAATACATGCAATGCATAGAAGAGAAAATATTCCGTGATTAAATTACAGAAGATGAAAGTAATATGGAGTTGAATGTTACATAGTGTTTTGGAATATGTTTGAAATAAATCAGTTTTAAAAAATATATGAAGTTTTATATCGTGAAATATTAGAACTAAAATTGACTTTAAATAAGATAATTTTTAAGTAACCGTTATACAGTGATACCATAGTCGTTCTAAACTCGTACAGGAATATTTCTATCATTCACAAAATATGATAAATATATTACAAAACGTTGCCGTATAACAAATGCAAATAAATATAATCATTTTTTACTACGCTTTTCTAAAGTTCCCAATAAGAAACATAGTTTAATAACGAGTCTTATATCCTAATTTTGTGATGAAATTTCTTTCAACAATCGGTAATGATAGATTCTTCCAGATTGTTCCGTTTCTCTGTGAAATACACTGGGCCAGTAAGACGGATTCTAATTATATAGTAGATACCTACACAAGAAAGTATTCTACATAAACCAGGCTGTATGAATTGCAGAATACAGAGGTAACCATGAATCCTAAAGTTAGTCCGTCAAAGATATGAGTTTAATATAAAACCACCAATAGGACCTTTCTGTTGACGAAAGCGAATTCAGTTCTCGCTGCTCCACTCATACGATGTGTATACGTTGAGGAGTGAAACACCTATAATAGAAAGATCATTGTTGACAATACAGAAGTGTTTCCAATGTTGAGATGGCTTTTAAGTTATTTGTTATAGTGTCTGCGTGTACAAAGCATCTCGGGTATTTATTTCGACTTCAAATAATTACATAACATCTTTTGTTATTGGTGTGACTTGAAATAAAATATAGAATTATTAACTTACTCTAAACCAAGTTGTAAATTATGATTTTAAATACAAGATGAAAATTATGCACATTATTTTTAACTGCGTCTTCCTTGGCATTTGACATTAAATACAAAACAACAATTATGTACTTCCTATAAAGTGCTATTTCATATTTCTTTCGAATTTCAATATAAAATAACAATTATGTACTTCCTTTAAAACAATATCCTCCTTGTGTTTTCATATTTAATACAAAACATCAGTTACGTACTTCCTGTATAATTCAGTCTTTTTTCCCTGTCTTTTGATTCTTAGTGAAGAACAACAACTATACACTTCGTTTAACATTGTATATCCGTCGTGTTTTCGATATTATAACAAAACAAAATGAAGAATGTGTTAAAAGTATTTATTGTGCTCATACTTAATATATTTATATTCCATTACGTGATACTTGCCGTCTAATAAGATGCAAGTATACACTGGATTATATAATCGCATACTGAATGAAAAGGAGGAAAAGAGGTTTGTTACGGTAACAAAACTGCAAATGCAAGCATTGTCGGATGAGGTTTTAGGAGCAATAGCAACAGGAATAGAAAATATAGATAAGGCGTCAGAAAAAAAAAAACATTTTCTAGAATGCACAAGATGTTTAGGAAAAATTATTTATAACGGGAGAAAAAACATATTTCAGCATAGAAATGATTGTTTCACAGTACACACGAGGTTAAAGAAGAAACGGGACAATTGATGTTTTTTTTTTTTAGAATTAATTTTAACCAAATAAAAAAAAATAAAAAAAGCATGTTGAGTGTCACACAGAATTATAATGTTACTTACACATAGAAACCTGAAACATGTTTCTGGAAACTATTTATCAACAATCAGATTTCAAATCAGTTTTATTCTCGAAATATAAATATCAGCCCCAGAACTGACTGCTAATTACCAATCTGCGAGAATCTGTTTAACATTCAGTTGCTCAAAACAGAAGCCACAAAAAAACTGAAAATTAGATACGTCTTGTCAAACTCAGGAAATAGAATTATTTATTGAAGGGAAGAGAAGATGGATGTAAAAGGAAAGAAAGATTTTGCTATATACATACATACATACACACACAAACACACACATACATATATATATATATATATATATATATATGTGTGTGTGTGTGTGTGTAGGTATGTATATTTACGTATATGCACAAAAACGTATTTGTGTGTATGTATGTGCATGCGAGAGTTGTTCAAGTGTATATGTATATGGAGATACACCCACACAGGTGTGTATGTGCGTTTGCACAAATAAATACAGTTATAATTAAGCATAGATATAGACACATCATCTCAAACAGTATTGTTGTGGAAATGAATATAAGTGTATGCGCATGTGCATTCATGTATATAAGAGATATCGAACGAGGATGTGCAAGATAAGATAAATATAAATTTTAACAAAGCCAGATTGCAGTAGAACGAATAAAATACCTTGCAAAATATAAAGCGTATACGGATTACGACAAAAACAGAATGTCACGTGAAATTTCAAGCGAATTGTTTTTAAAAAAAATTATATTGTGAGAATGAGATTCAATAGGGAATTACAAGTAACATCTGAAAGATATTTACAATAAGACAGAAAAGAAAAAAATACATGAATATCTAGTGAAGCAAACCTGCTGCGATAAATTACAATTTATAAACACAGAACACATAAAACACACATGCATGTATATACACGCGCACACACACACACACACACACACACACACACACACACACACACACACACACACACACACACACACACACACACACACATATATATGTATATATTAAATATATACTTTTATAAAGCGAATTTTACAAAATATATAGTATCTGTTAACAGTCTTAGCCAAAAACTCACAGTTGAGTTTTTGTATATATATATGTATACATGTCTCTTAAAGGATAGAGCTCAAAATCAATGCATTGAAGATACTTTATTGCAGCAACAATTATAATAACAGAAACAACCACAATAAGCCAAACCTATGCACATTTCAATAGGGTATCCCGGAAAAATAAACCACATCATAAGATGTCTCGTAAAATATTGTAACAAATTACAACATATTACAAATTTCTGTAATCCACCCTTGGGCAGGACAGAATATACGACTGGCATATATCCAGACCCTTCTTTCGGATAGACAAAATTAAAGGCATGCATCCAGTTCTATTTAGCATATCAGAAAAGGGTTTCAGTTCCAAGCAGCAAAGGAGTAGAGAGAGCGTCTCCCTGGAATATTCCTCTTCTAATTGGGATGGCTTTGGTTTTTACGAATCATTCTGTTTGGAGCTGTAGCACTGTCTGCTATTTATTCATAGAGTGTCTTATGTATTTTATAATTATTGGTGCTACCTTGTTCAGGGCTTACGCTACCCTGTTCATGGCTTATTATTATTATTATTATTATTATTATTATTATTATTATTATTATTACCATCATTAATGCAAACTATGTATTATTATAGCCAGTTTTTACTTTGGAATCAATTCTCGTGCATGAGTTATATATTTGGTTAACGTAGCTTTTATTTTAACAATGATTGCTTTATTTTCTTGAAAAAGTTTCTCTTGCTACATGTAGATATATACTTCGCATCCATAAGGAAGACATTGTGTTAATTATTATTGCTTCCTTTCTAGAAAGCATAAATTCATTTCACCATGGTTTACAATGGTGGCAGTGAGATATAACGACTAACATAATGGCTACAAACACTTCCTTCTTCCTATCATCGTATTAGAAATGACAATTGTCTGTATCGCTCCACTTCTTCTAGTAACATTAAAGGCAGTAACAACAACTATTCTTGCATTAATAATATTGATTTCCAACATAGGCAAAGTGCCACACATTTTAGATCGAGTACAATCACTCAGACTCTTGAATGTGTAAGTAATGTATCCAGCATTACAAACATTTCTTCTCGATATAGGTGTTTTGGGTTCCTAATCATCAAATTGTGAGTTCCATTCTTGACCAACCGGCGTGTTTTATTGATAATCATCACTAAATTTCACATTATCACGGGCTATGCAAGAGAAAACGTGTACAAGATGACACTTTGTACAGAATTTGCTCCCTGCCATATGGAGGAGGAAAATTCTGTACAACTCTATTTTCAATGTCTTACTGTGCTAAAGAGTTGGGTATCCAAATGTTGTTTATATCTCTTAGTGAATGCATATGGGCCTAAATATATTAGAGAATGGATGGTACCCATTAACATAACCTGTACGCTTTTGGGTGAGGGCCGGCTTTTCTGTATAAAGCTGAAGTGTGTGAAATGCAAAGTGAGTAGTGAAAAAATGAGAACTCCAATGAGAGGACGATACTTAAAAGAAACAATGTTTCCGATGTTTCTACCAAATTCTGCCAAGTTTTGACAACGAATTTCATAAGTAAATCTGTTTACTTTGGTTTTTTGCGATTTCAAATCATGCAGTGGCCCTACTTTATTGCATGTCTCAGTACATTGCTTTCAACAAAAGCAATTCTTCTTTAGTCATTATCTCCACAGTTCTGGTTTGCAATATTTAAGGTAATAAATCTTCCAAATTAAATAAATTTCAAGCACAACGAAGTAAATATCAAACCACAAAAACGATTCTGATAGATGTGCTAGCGGGATATAACGCGTCTTCAGGAGGGAGAAAAGAAATCTGTATATTTTGATATTTAAACACCTAAACATGCATTCTAAACTGAGTCAACACAATTATTCTTAATCGGTGATAAAATCAGACGTCTTACATGATGGAGGGCATTTGGGGAAACTGTAGCGATCAATACGAAGTTAAATGGAATAAATAGACAATGATTAATTTAATCATCAAGTTGATGTTGTTACTCACTGCACCTACATGGCCATGTTTACCGCAGGTTATTTGGATCGGTTAAAATGTTTGGTTCGTATCTCATACTCTATCTGCGAGTGAGATGCTGAGAATACCCGTTATGATAGACAATCACATCTTAAAGTCGAACCAAAAGGAATTATTTTCAAACCCGAGGAATTTGCCATAGTCCTATATCGAGGGACGAGTGTGGGTTTGGCTCGCAGAAGCTCTATTTTATTATTGCATTTTAGTAAGGAGACTGCCTTCATGTATCATGAAATTTACACTTACTCTTTGACAATGACTACCCTTTCGACAAATCATGGGTATCTTTGTTAGTTTCTACCGTACAGCGATTCTGTCACTGAATCTAAAGCGTCGTAATAAATACAGATTAACAATAAGATGATGTACGTTTGGTATCCATCTTGCTATGAAGCGGGCCCGGATGCCTATCAAATTGTCTCTATAGTTGGTGTATCACGCATGATTTTCATTAAATAAAAGTTTGCCGCTGCGAATATGTTCAGATATTCTGTATGTTGGCCGGAAGGTGATATTTCCAAGGACTCGTAGATATACATCTGGCGTAATTTTGATCTATGCTGTAAGTTCCATAATTATTTATCCCTGAAGGCAAATTAGCAAAATAATTAACCAATGCTCTTTTCAGTTCCGGTGATGCTTTGTATATACATTCGTAAAACGTTTAAACATACTCGTACGAGAATATGCTATGCGCTGTTGGGTGTTTCCGACGAGAACAGTATCTGATTGATAATGATGATTATATATGCCCAATGTTTTCACATGCTGTTTATCATCTGGACTAATGGATCTAACGAGAGATGATGGTCTAACTAACATTTTCGGCACAGAAAATGTCGAAAATCAGTAGTCACATCTGCCTGCCGATGATATACAGTCATATACACGGTGAGGAACGAGATTCAAAATGTTGGCTCGCGTCATTTTTCTTAATGCGTTCTAGCAAATTGGAATATGAACATGGTAATCGCTTTTGTGTTGCGCTCAGGAGAACAACTTCCTCTTTAAGAAGAATATATTTTCCTAACACACTCGAATCATCGATACAAAAGATTCTAGGAAACTGGTGTTTCAACATGTGATTTTTTTAATACAGAAGACGGAGCTCTACTGCCATTGGTTGGCACAGCATTAAATCTGCCTGACTGTGTAGTCTTGAATCGTATTGTCCACCGTGTATAGACGATTCATTAATGATGTTTAACTTTTAGTAAATCTTACTAACTCACATTTTCATCGTTTTAAATCAAATGATTATAATAAAAAAAATGTTAAAAACATTGAAACTGAATAAATTGTTTGGAGATTTATCTGCCATACGGTATATTTGATTTTTAAAAGCAAACTACATGAATACAGACATTTTGGCTGGAGCCACAAGAAGCTAAATAAATGCTATTATGCTGTTTTGGCTACTGAGTAAATAACAATTTCTTCGTTCAAGTGTTGAAGTTAAATTTAATTTTTATTAATACAATGTTTCTGAATGAAATGTAATTACAAGTGCAATCCATTCAGACCTATGAAAAATGATAATAGCTATTCTTTCTCTCTTCATTTCCTGATATGGGTGATTATAAACCGAATAAATAAATTATAAATCTGTTTCACACTGATTTTTTTTTTTATGTATCACGTCATTCATCATGTCTTCATGTCTCAATTAGTCTGTATTTATTTTGCTGAGATGAAATATTATGATAGCGAAACGTTCTTATATGATATATATTATTATATTATGTGTGATGAAAGTAACTATATTTCAAAACTTGGATCTAATTAGATAGTTTTATTTTATTAAGTCAACGTCGTATATATATATATACATACATACATACACTCATATATATATATATATATATATATATATATATATATATATATATATATATATATATATATATATATATATATATATATATATATATATATATATATATATATATATATATATATATATATATATATATATATATATATATATATTATATATATATATATATATATATATTATATATATATATATATGTATGTATGAATGTGTATATATGTGTATATATTTGTTTAAATTGACAATATTTTAACGAATATGTTTGTCTCCTTTCATCTTATTTTATGTTCAATGATAACAAATATCTTAAGATAAAAATATATTAAGTCAATAAATGTATGTTTCTATAACTTTTAGTAGTAAAATATCAAAAGAATTATGTGTGGGTATGTATGGCATCTACGTAACGTATTATTAAGCATCGTATTAATTTTGCTGAATTTCGAAACATGAATACGACAAAGAGTTTTCAATTTTAGAAATATATGGATGAACTCAACGCAACTTATCTTACAATTCATGATCTCACTGTCTTTGTTAGTACACTACCAATATATTACGGATATTACGAAAACATTTCTATGTAATTCTACGAGATTCGTTTCTTATATTACTTTCAATAAATATCTGTATGTCGTAAAATTTTACAAACTAATAAAGAAAAGTTTTGAAACATAGTCGTGGATAAAAAAAGAAATCGAAATATAGACATATTGAATATAGTTTACATACTTTTCGATAGGAGAAATTTCTTTGAATACAAGTGAAAATCTTCTTCTCATACAACTGAATGTTGTAATGTTTTTCTCTATAATGCATATCAGGTAACGAAAAATACATATATGTGAATACGCATATGTATATATATATATATATATATATATATATATATATATATATATATATATATATATATATAGGTGTGTGTGTGTGTGTTTTTTTTTGTGTGTGTGTCTGCTTGTGTGTGTGTGTGTGTGTGTGTGTGTGTGTGTGTATTCGTGTGTGTGTGTGTACTCTCTCACACACACATATATGAAGTGATGCAGACATCTAAAAGGGATAAAACTATATATACATGCATACACACACTCATGAAGAGTCACACACACACATATACATAGAAATGCATGCACTGAATCTAAGAAAGTTCCTGGGAAAGGAAGAAAGAACGAAGGGATGAAGTGGAAGCCGGAATAAAAGTGTTAGATTGTGTTTAATGTAAAAGCTTTCTCACTAAATTCCTTTCCTAATGTTTTGATTTGGGAGTGCTACAGGAACAATAGAATATGTATTTTATACTGCATTACCAAGAATTTGTGTGCATGAAATGACAGGTAAGTAGCTATAAGGGAACTGAATGACAACAAAGGTATTTCACCCAACAGTTGGATAAATTGAATGCCTACGCTCATTCCAAGTACATTGAATTATGCATATATAACTACTGAAACACGTTTAATATATACAATTACTGCAGACATGCTCTAAAACAATTACTGCTGTAGATGCACGCAGCAGACAGCACCTAAAAATGAATGGCATTGGAAATAAATGTGCTGGTATTCGGTAATAATATTTCTAAGCAACAAGTATATAGCAATATGAAACTTTCAACAGTCAAGATTAACACTGAAATTGAATTAATAATTTAAATCTGGTCACTTGTTTATATTCGTCTACTTATAACATTCAACATATCGACATTCAATTTGTGAGGGCTTTTGAGCCACATCGACATTACTAATTTTATTTTTGTAATTCTTTCTACCTTTTTTTCTTTGCCTCGTCTTTTCTTTTCTATATTTCTCTATAGTATGTTACTTCTTGTCAATGATCATTTTATTTTCACATGCTCTCAGAATCCAGTGCTTGAAGACTCTGGTACGTCTTCTAAGACGAGCGTGAGAACTTTTGGTGTCTTAATACTTCAGCCTTTGTTGCTTGTGTGAATGAGGATTTACTGTAATTCTCTTTGTATTTGCATGTGACATTCTTTGAGTTGGGAGCAAAAACAGCAGTACACCTTGAATAATTCGTAGTCAAATTAACTGACCACTGTACATATATTTTTGAAGTTTGGTACTTATTCTACATATACTTTTAAAGGGACGTAAACACACCTTCATCGGCTGTCAAGCGCCGATAGGAGACAAACAAAGATACAAAAACACAAACGCACCTTTATACACATATACGACAAGATTCTTTTAATTTCACTCTGCTAAATCCTCTCATAAGGCCGCCACAAGTATCTAGTAGAAGACACTTGCCCAATGTGCTACGCAGGGGACTAAACCCGGCACCAACTGTTTGGGGAGGAAGCTTTTTACAATGGAGCCAAGGTTGCTCCTGCAGTATTACGGCATGTTTTATTGTTTTACACCTATCCATTTGTAGCAGAGATGGTAAAATGCAGCCATTATTCTCAGAGTTCTTGAATATATTCTCTATTTTTACTCTGGAACTATAATGTTTTTGGCCTACTCTACCATCTGTCGAAACAGAAGAACCCCAGTATATCAATGTAGGTCCCAAACGAACGTAAAATTCTGTCTGAAGCACTTATAATAATATATCGTAATGGGAGCACACAGACAAGCACACAAATACACATTCGCATTTGTCTATATGTGTGATTGTGTGCGTTTGGGATTTGGTAAATGTATATTTATGGATATAAATATATAGTTGAATATACACATGGACAATATTCGCAGAAATAATTACATTCATTTCATCGGCTTCACAACTTCATGATGACATTCTATACCTATCTTAATGTTTTCAATATACAATATATAAAATAAGTGCGTATTGATTTGCTTGGTATCAACAGTGTCTCAATGTAAATTCAATCCATTGTTCATAATTCAATTCATTGTTTACATCCACTGCTTTTGATTTCACAAATTAACCCATTTGACAAATAACTGAATTGCATCTTCTACGATGGGAGGTGTGTTTATATATATTTATACAATGTGCATTCGGTTCAGACGAATGCAATTTTCAACTATGCTGCGTTTTGAAGGAAAAATCGACACTTTTAAGTCTTATTTTTTTAAGGTTATCATTTGCTCTATGATTTCGCGTGCATTTTTCCCCCAAGCTTGTGTTCTGCCGCAATGATAAAATGCTTTAATGGAAGATGTCATATTACTGTTTCATTTCTACTGTCTGTTGTAATACTACTTTAGGTAGTACTTTGAACTCTTTGTGTCCTTCAAATTTCTCGTTTATTGCTTTGTCACATTGTCATCCGTAACCGCGTATTGATCTTGGATGTTATATATGAATACGTTTTCCATATTAATATATGGAGATTTCATTTTCATTTTTCGAACATTAAGCTATCAAACATATTCTTATGCTAGATTAACGTTATCTATGTTTGTGTGATTTTGAGAGCAGTGAATAGTGTATATTCTTTAAATTCCGTTGGTTTGCAGTGGACATCATTTCCGATGCACGTGTTCTTTAGGATGATATCTGATTGTTCTTTAGGATGATATTTGATTGCATTTTGAAATGCCTAGCGTTGCCTATTATATCAATTATGAATTTTTAATTATGTAGTTATTCAAGACTGCTGTTCCATACAAGGAAATATTCGTGCAAATAATATGTCAAATTGGCCAATAGTAATTTCCGAAAGTTGATGCTTGATTTAATCATGATTACTAATTGTTGTCCCAGCTATACACATGCGAATACACAATCTTGCAACAACTTTGTAATGGCATATCTACAAATTTAGATGAATGAATATCCTTGATATTCTATCATTTATAGAGCGACATGTCATTCTGCCATTAACTGCTAACCGGTTCAAAATCATTCTATCGGTTTACTCTAAAAGTACCAGCAACGGACTTTTATTATGGTTGTGCAGTTTCATGTTATTTGGTATTTTATAGCCATCCACGAAAAGTACATCTTGATAGATATAGCGCTAACATTAACCACCTTTATAATAAGGTCAGAAATCGTTGCCAATAACATTTAATACACGTTCGTCGCTAATACTGTGGGATTAGTTGCCAAAGCGAAAACTCAGGTTTTGTTTGCATATTGAACTGGTATGTTATCAATTTTCTTTCTCGTACATAGGTAGACTTTTCGCACAGTAATACAAGTACTATTGTCTTTGTTTTTGTCATGTCATTTTGCCAGGCATATATTTTTGTGCAGACAACATACCTTCATTCCGAATGATGGGAATAATTTATGCCAAAGATTGAAGAGATATTTTCCTGTAGTTTCCATTGTTATATTTTTCCTCTACACAACTTATTTGCGGGTGCGAACAAGTTTCCATTTCTTCTCTTTGAATATATTATTTAAATAAATCTTATTAAAGTTACGTATAAGAAATTTTTAGTATACATTCCGTATACATTTAATCGTTGTTGCACATCTTCCATTGTAAATTTTCTTTCGCAATTCACATATGTGCTAAATGTATATTCACAACACAATTGCATAAATAATAACGACGACCAATGCAATATCATCAACAGCAGAAAAAAAAAACAAAAAAACATAACAACAACATCTATTGTTGTTGTTTTTGTTGTTGGTGTCAGTTGGTTGTGGCAAAACACATTGGACCGCGTGGCGAAATGTTAAGCAGCATTTTGCGGGATTTACTTTCTAATATCAAGATTCTTCCGAGCTCGATTGGCATTCAGAAGATGACGTGTAATATCATCACATTTAGCTTGTACAACATGCAAATATATTCATACATGCATATACATACATTTATACTTACATGCATGCATGTATATACATACTCACACACTCATATATATATATATATATATATATATATATATATATATATATATATATATATATATATATAGATGTGTGTATGTTTATGTATGTATATACGAGACTTATATATATGACAGAGTAGGTTTTGAGGCTCAATTCCATCTGATTTATTCTACATTCAGGTAACTTTCGATTAGCTCGTTGCCGCTTCCGAGAAATTGCCGTTAGCAGATATATCACTGGTGCAGAAGTCTTAGAACAACTGCAGTTTTGATGCACACGAATCACTTGATAGCACCCTTCCATATGTTTGCCCTCACCACTCTCTCTGTATTCCCGAACATCAACTACATATTTGCAGACCTAGTTATGTATTTTTACATGATAGGCGCTACCAGGGTTGTGTGGCAAGAAGCTTGCTTCTACAGCTTCAGGTCGACAACAGACTCGTGACTGGATTTGGTAGACAGAAAATGAAGGAAGCCCCCTCTGTGTGTGTACGTGTTTGTGTGTGTGTTTGCGTTTGTGTTCGTGCCTGTTTTTTGTACTCTCCACTACTTAACTTATGCTGGTGTGTCTACGTCTCTGTAAGCTATTTGTTCAGCAAAAGTGATCGACAGTATAAGTACCAGGCTTTGAAAATAGAAGCACTGGGGTAGATTCATTCAACGAAATACTCTTCAAGGCATTGCTTAAGCATGGCCCCAGTCTTATGAAGTAAGCATGTATAAGATAAAATACAACCGATAAAAAATAATAACTCAGTTCTATATTTAAGAGATGAGGAATTATGTATATCATTTACGTTACTTACATAATCTACATTATTTACATTTGATGGATATTTGTCCTGAGATGGAATTGTCACTCTGTAGTCATTTGGTAGCGAACTTTTCTTCCTTAGTGATATTTGTTTTGCTGGAGGGTATATCAACCCAAACGTTGTGTTAACAACAAACAACAACAGGACAAATATCCGTCAAATGTAAATAATGTAAATAATGTAGATAATAACTCGATCATGTGTCAAATCTATAAATTCATAAATCTATAAATCAGTAAAGTTTTCAGAAGATTTTCATATTTTCGATGAATGGCTTGGTAGAAATGAACTATTTCCCGTGTTTATGCTGCCATAGAAGTCTTGCCAAATAAATCTATTCATTAAAACCTTCGTCATTTTCAATCAAAATGACTAATATCACGGATCAATTCATTTCAATTATATGACATAGATCAATGCTATTTTTATTTAAAGAGTCACTGCCGCCATATTATAAACTGATCTTTTGAAAACGTATCCGTACATTCCACACCTGCGCAAAAACAAAAAAATTAATGAATGATGGAAGGGTGAAATGAGATTTGATTTATATATTTCATTAAATTATTCATGCCGTTTTGTGGATATCGCTCAAAATTAATGAAATCCAATTAGACACAGAATTGAGATTTGACTGAAGTTATTTTATAACAGCACATATTCTGTATGTGTCACATTTGTACTGTACTGCTTTTGAGGTCGTTATTGTCAGCTAACTGATATCGTGAGAGTCTGGTTTCGAACAATCGCCCATCTTTCATTACTAAACGTCCCTTTTAGATTATGCTTCAGTGCTGTGAATTTTATCATTCTTAAAATTAAGTCCATTATTAATGAGGCGTTAGATCACCCGATGTGTTGCAATACAAAGTAGTTTCAGTTAGAAGTTATTTTTAAATATTATTTTACTTGTTTCAGTCATTTGACTGCCGCCAAACTGGTGTACCGCCTTAGAAATTATAGTCCAAGAAATCAAACTCAGGAATTATTCTTTATAAGTCTAGTATTTATTCTCTCGGTCTCTTTTGCTTAACCACTAAGTTAGGCAAATCACACCAGCTTCGGTTGTCAGGTGGTGGTGGTGTGACAAAGACAGACAGACACGCACAAATATATATATCTATACATATATATATATATATATATATATATATACAACAGGCTTCTTTCAGTTTCCGTCTACCAAATCCACTCAAAAGACATTAGTCGGCCTGAGGCTATCGTAGAAGACACCCTAGGTGTCACTGGACTGAACCCGGAACCATGTGGTTGGGAGGCAAACTTCTTACCACTCAGCCACACCTGCGCCAATGAATTGTTAACTTCATTGGTGTAGAGCATTACTACCAAATTCTGACGTAATCACATTGGAAAAAATAAAAAAAATATATATAACGTCTCACTTTTCAGAATAGGTTAAAGTCTAGCATTCGTTATTTTTTAATAGCTATTTCGAAGTGTAAATAGTTATTCAGTCAAACAATGATACTAATGAAATTCTAAACTGTCCCCAACTGCAACACTGAAAATGAAAAAAACTATATTTTGCGTCAAGTTGTTTTAGACATTAATTGTAAAGAACTTCGCAATTAGATACAAATAAACGGATGTCTCCAAGCAGACACAAACAATGCGATTACACAATACAGCTGCGTTTAATTGGGCTACTCTACGTTTGTGTTGATTTTGTTCATCAGACGCGTTTTAATCATCATTGCAATCTTGCAAATATTACCGAAAAATTGGGGAAAGTGAAGCAAAGTTTAAGCATAAACGCTTGAAGAAAAGAAATATTCTACCATAACTACTTAAACCCAACGTAAAATATTCAAGTTTTGTTATACGAAACCCTCGGATCTTAATTACATTCTGTAATATTCTGCATTATAATAATTAATCCATTAATCAATAATAACTAATCAATTAATTAATAACAATGAAAACAATCATAATACATGAATACATATATAGTGAGTTCTAATCCCCATCCTAATCTCACCCAATCCATCTCTTTATCAATCTAAATGTGTATATATCTATATATGTCTGTTTATTCATCGTCCTATCTTTCTGCCACCCTCTCTCTGCCTATCTATCTATCTATCTATCTATCTATCTATCTATCTATCTATCTATCTATTTTTTCTATCTCTCTGAATGTCTATAATCCTATGAACCAGAAAAAGAAAAAACAAAAAGAGTCACTTACTGTAATGTCTTTTTTGCATGACATTATTGCCCGAGGTTACCGTGGCTTTTCCGTAGGCTTTTCTTTCCACGGATAAACCTAATCTGTTTTCCTTTTACATTATGACATTTCTGTGATATACGATCCCTATTGATCGGCTTCATTTCTTTTGTCTTTCTTTCCACGTTCCCTTCTGATCGAAATTCTACCCCAACTTTTTTTTCTTTCCTTCTCATAAAGAAAAACTTTACTTTGTATTTTGTTCTCTCTGTGTTCAGCTCTATGTGGCTAAAGAAACATGTCTGCGTGTGTTTGTGACTATGTGTGTGTGTTTGTGTGTATGCGAGTGTGTGCACAAATATCCATCCCTGTATCAAGCAGAATATCGAAAGTTCATATGTACAGACAATCACAGTTCGCTTCCTCGAATGACGCTAACAATAAGGCTAGACAGGCAGGCCGACATTTACCCACTCAACCAAAAACAAGCTGAGTGGACTGGATCGACGTGAAACAAAGAGTTTACCCATGAAGGAGATGCACCACCAGATGAGAAATCAAAACCGCCTTCTTGCGATTATAAGTGAAACACTATATCAAATAGGTCATGTGTATCTGAATAGTTATTAGAGTACCAAAAGATTGATAGTGATATGGAAGTCCCGGTTGGAATATATTCGACACATTTACAAAGGCGAACAACCCGAAACGTCGAAGCCATTGCAAAACGTTTCTTTGTATAATATGATATAATAACGTGTATGAATGTGCGCAAACTTGTGGTGCGTGTTTGTGTGTGTATGTGTGTACGTGTGTGTATGTGGGTGCGTGTGTGTATATACGGTGTGGGTGTGTACTGTGTGTATATCTGTTTGCCTGACTGTTTATACTTGCGTGTGTAGGTAAAATAATTGTGATGCTTAGGCCGGGCCCAATCACGATCATATAGATTGAAGCAATTTCTGAACTAATCCCCTAATATCTTCAGATATGCAACAGATTCTACATACGTATCTTAGTGTCCATATGTAATTATAGTCAGAATCAATATTTGAAACAAAAAGTATATGTTACCTCCACCTCAATATATGTTTATCACACTGAATTAAATATAAGATTTTAATTGCAATATACTTATCTATTACCCAACGCTTGTTTCTGAATTTATGTATTGACAGCTCTAAGCTAAAAGTCGTAGCGGATCATTATCCTTACGCATTTAAATTGCAAATATTTCATCAAAGCTCACTTCTTGTATATTATTAAAGGTGATTATTTGCTAATAAGCAACTAAACCAAAGCTTCGTACATTTATTTTTACCTTTGTAATGAAGGCTTTTACAGTTTAAATACCATTCACAAGCCGAAAGGAAACCTTATAATAATTGCAGGATGTGAAACTTAGTCCTATTGGCCTGGTAAGTCTTCTTGGCGTCAGTTAACTTTGTTTCTAGTCCTCAAGCTAGGTTCGGTTTATTGTGTGTCATGCAGTGTCTATTGTCAGTAAAGAAATTTCGTTTGGCAATTTGTTGAAATAAATTTAGCAAATCTTTAAAACAGCTATTTATTCATCTATAATAAAAGGCATGAATATATTGATGAGTTTGATTCGGTCTTTGAAACACATTGAACAGAATCATTTCCGATATACTTTAGAGAATTCCTTCTGTTTCACACCTTCTACTTCATAGTCTGTCCCCTCCGTTACAAATCCCAAACGTAAAGCATTCTTTCTCTTTTCTATTGCCTTTCCTCCGTTTCTTTCTCACATTATATAGGAAAACAACAATGTGTTGTACATTGTCATTACATCTCTCTCATTCTAATCTCATTTTCCGCCATTACATTCCCAGCATCTACATACCACCCAATACATCTCATTCTCCTACATTCATTCGCAGGAAACACTACGCCATTACTGTTAGAATAATTCAGCGAATTCCTTATTGTTGAATTCTTTTTCATTGGAATGGCTGAATCGGTTAATTTTCTCTCTTCAATCTGCCTTTAGTTCAATAACAACAGGATGACACGTACTTTGTTTGGATACTTGTTTAGATAATATATTTGTTTCTCTGAAGCAATGTAAAATCAACTGCAGGCATTATCAAATTGCATTTCTCACAGTGTGACTCCATAAAAATCTAAAAACCATCCTTCAAATGTAACCAGATGTCGCTCTCTTCACTTTATAAAGCATGACAATTTAGCCTAATTGAGTTCCATCAGGAAAAAACTATATTCGTGTCCTTGAAATCAGCCACTGTTAATGTCTATCCGTCCATCTGTCTATCTGCGTAATTTTCCATCCATCCATCCATCCGTCTGTTCGTCTGCCTGTCTATCTGTCTATCAGTCTATCTAACTATTTATCTGTATACTCATGTATCTGTCTGTCTATCTATCAAGCTTACCTATTTAAGCGCGCGCGCACACACATACGCACAAACATGCAACACGTATGCAACGTGTTCGTTTACAAGTAAATGTATATAAGTGTGTGTGTGTCTGTGACTGCGTATATATATGTAAATATGTGTGTGTATGTGGATGTGTATATATATAAATAAATATATACACATACATATACATATATATATATATATGTGTGTGTGTGTGTGTGTGTGTGTGTGTGTGTGTGTATGCATATATGTATATATACTTGAGTATAATTGTATGTTTTTATTAATACGTGTATCACGATTAAAAGTGAATAAAGAAGAAACTTTCTAAAATGGGAGGTGAGATTAGAAGATTGCACTGCTCCTTTTGTTGAAAGTTTGACAAATTATCAGGAGTCGTGGGTTCGACATCCAAGTACGACGTGCAACTTTATTTTTATCCAAAAGGGCTCTCCAACCTGAACTTCCCATCCTATTATTTATAGATTAACGTGCTACGAAATTCACTCTTCCCCCAAAATAATTATTGTTTCACATTTAGTTGAAAGTTTAAACTTCTCATGACCTCAAAAACATACAATTTTTGCTGGTTAGAATAAGTTTTCTAAAATGGATAGAGAATTCAGCAGAATTGTTTTGGTCCAGTGGTACAATAAACCCTATGTCTACATAGGACGAACATACGAAATCAAATTGGGATGGGTGTGCCCTAAATATATAAGCAGAAACGAAGGAATGAGAGTTTAATTGAGAAGTGGTCAAGTAATTTATAAACTGTTTTTTTTTTAACGAAATATGGCTTAGGTGAATTGAAAGTATATATAAAAAAAATAGAGAAAGTATGGAAACATTGAAAAACATAATATATATAAAATCACAAATGAGTAATTCACTTCGAATTGTTACCACCTAATACAACAATCAATCCTCAAGTCTACTCTCAGCAATTAGAGCGTTTGAACCAAGCTTTGAAGAAAAAAAACATCCGCTTCAGTGAATCGAAAAGGAGTGATGCTTCTTCAGGACAATGCGCGACCCCACACTGCAAAGATCATATCACAGTAGATCGAAGAGCTTGGTTGGGAAAACATTCCTCATCCGCCTTATTCTCCCAACCTTGATCCTTCAGGCTACCATTTGTTTCGTAGTTTACACAATCATTTGAGGGATATAACTTTCGCAAGCCAGGGGGAGGTCGAAACTGGCATTTCAGAGTTCTTCGCTTTGAAGCGAAAGAGTTTTAAATTGATGGGATTAAAAAGCTTGTAAATAGACGGAAGGAATTCCACCGCCATCGACTCCTCACCGATACACCAAGCTGTTTCTGAAAGAAAAGGACTGAAAATAACTTCAAATTTATCCCGAATACACCGTACGTATAACGGGAAATCATCTGTTTCTATGGAGATGTAACGTAGTATTTGACTGATTTAAAAGCATTTTTCTATGTGTAATTTTCTCTGTTTGTGCTTAGAGTTGTACACCATTCTTGCGTTGTTTAAGAATATTTGTCGTCACAAATTTGCTTCGGATTAGATTGTGTACAGTATTTTTTTTCTTTACGTGTATTCCACATTCTGTTATATAAGTTTTCTGATGATATATTCCTTTACATTCAAACAATATCCTGCATTTTATAATATCCAACAAGATCATTTAAATTAATAATATTCCTTGTATTAAGTAATCACGAACGCGTAAGCTGGAAGGCAAGTTCTCAATTGTTTTCTTCGCAATATTTCTTACGGAAGAAGAGCTCCATTGCATGGAAAATTCTAAGCCTTGATTTGACAGGTGAAACTGACAAGAAATGAATATTTCACACCTGTCTCATTCTGATTCAGATATTTATTGCGCACATCAGGTTTGATTACCACAAACGAATGTATTCCGATAAGACACGTAGGAAATTATGGAATCAAGAGAATTGACCCTTTTAATGCTTTTAAACTGAGTTAGCAAATTATCTGCAATGGACTTACACGATTCCGCATAGGAGGTTTCAGTATTAACAATGGAGCGATCAGGTGCATTTTTTTGTCATTTCCATTTTCGAATCTACCCTAGCAATCAAGAATATCCATCTAACTTGGTGATAGAAATTCAATCTCGACTGTCAAACAGAACATTGAACATTTACACATGCTTCGAATTCGTATTAATGTGATCGTTTGTCAAAAGCAAACAAATATAAAAAAATAACGGGAGCGTTAATCCGTTCTACTATAAGCAGATCAGCTACCGATAGATTTAATGTATGGACTGTGCAGCATTTGAACCGAAGCAAAACATCAATTTCAACTGCATCAATGGAAAAGTATTGTACGTTGGTCACGAAGCATGTTTGTACTCATTACCATAACAGAAAACTTTCAATTTTCTTTCAACATCTAAGTAAAACAGTGGCAGAATTTGCGTCTTCTGCAAAACAGCATGCGCTTTACATGGAAGGCCATAAAGAGATGTCGAGTGGAATATAGGATATTCTGAATATTGTCTACCCGAAAGCAAAATGGATTATTTTCCTTAATCTGAATAGAATCTAGTTGATTGTTTCTGTTTCTGTTTCTGTTTCTGGAAAATGAATCTTTGGAAATTCTGTAAAATAATTTGCAGACTTTATGAGAAAGTGATGTTCTCCAAGGTTATAAGTGATTAGAAACTTACAATAAATTATGATCATTTTTGATTGAAATTAAACAATATTTTCTGAAAATTGTTGGTACAATTCACACTTACAGAAATGAGATATAGAATTGTTTTTTTCATTTCCAATAACTGGGGAATTTTATCTCAAAATGTTAACAAGTTGGATGAGAAAGTATTCGCTGTGCATATAACCGTAAATATATATAAACACCTTCATATACATACATACACACATA